>NW_026646587.1:0-58000 GCF_949987535.1 Balaenoptera acutorostrata
AATTGTCCTGTGAAGGGAACTTGTGCAACTACAGTGTTTCTCAGGGAGAATTGAGCCCACAACTCTCTAAATTCCAATGAGGAAAATAAAGTTTCCCTTCAAGCCTTATTTTCAAAGGGGTGCACAGAGTATTGACCCTGCTGTTTCTTTCTCTATTTTGTACCACCAAAGTGCTTTAGAAGGGAGATACTTGAGTTCTTTCAACTTACCGCATTCTAGACGTTTAACAAAAGAAGACCTTCACCACCATGACTCGGTATCTTTCTGTTCCCAACGCTGCACTGCTCACAACTCCCCAAACACACAGGCCGTCCTGTTGTACGTTTCTCAAAGTAGTGCAGATCTGCCAATACTAAGTGACCTGGAATGCTTCCTAGAGTTCAAGAACCACACTGGATAAGGCCACAGGGATTACGCTGCATGCCAATCTGTGTCATGATACAAGAGGAAGGTCAGTTTGACGCTAGTGGTCAAACGGATTGGCCAATTCACTGAAGATTACCGAAGGATGAGCACCTACCAAAGAATAACAACCTCCAAGTTTCTTTCCTCGAAAGTCACTAGTCATCATAAAGTCAATTGTGCTATGAAGAGAATATGTGCAACTACAGTGTTTGTCTGGGAGAATTAAGCCCGTAACTCTCTAAATCCGAATTAAGAAAATAAAGTTTCCCTTCAAGCCTTATTTTCAAAACGGCCTGCAGAGCATTGAACCTGCTGTTTCTTTCTCTATGTTGTACCTCCAAGGTGCTTTAGAAGGGAGATACTTGAGTTGCTTCAACATACCACATTCTTCAGCTTTAACAAAAGAAGACCTTCAACCCCATGACTCGGCATCTAGCTGTTCCCAATGCTGCACTGCTCACAACTCCGCAAACACTCAGGCCGTCCTCTTCTACGTTTCTCATCCTAGTGCAGATCTGCCACTACTAAGAGACCTGGAATGCTTCCTAGAGTTCAAGAACCACACCTGATAAAGCTACAGGGATTTAGCTGCATGCCAATCTGCGTCATGATACAAGAGGAACGTTAGCTTGATGCTACTGGTCCAACGGGTTCGCCAATTCACTGAAGATTACCGAAGGACGAGCACCTACCAAAGAATGGCAATCTCCAAGTTTCTTTCCTAGAAATTCGCTTGTCATCTCAAATGCAATTGAGCCGTGAAGGGAACGTGTGGAAGTACAGTGCTTCATAGTGAGAATTGATCCTGCAACTCTCTAAATCCCAATGAGGAAAATGAAGTATTCCAGCCAGACTTATTTTCAAAAGGGCCCACAGAGCACTGACCCTGCTGTTTCCTTCTCTATTTTGCATCTCCAAGGTGTTTTAGATGGGAGATACTTGAGTTCTTTCCACACACCATAATCTAGCAGTTTAAAAAAAGAAGCCGTTCACTGCCCATGACTTGGCATCTAACTGTTCCCATTGGTGCATTGCTCACAACTCCCTGAACTCACAGGCCGTAGTTCTTGTACGTTTCCCATCCTAGTGCAGACCTGCCAGTATTAAGAGACCTGTAATTCTTCCTAGAGCTCAGGAACCAATCTGAATAAGGCTATATGATTTCTGCTGCATGCTAACCCGTGGCATGATACAAGAGGAACTTTAGCTTGAGGCTAGTGGTCAAATGGGTTCGCAAATTCACGGAAGATTACTGAAGGACGAGCACCTACCAAAGAATGGCAACCTCCAAGTTTCTTTCCTAGGAACTCACTTGTCATCACAAAGGCAATTTTGCTATGAAGAGAACATACACAACCAGAGTGTTTGTCAGGGAGAATTGAGCCTGCAACTCTCTAAATCCCAAAGAAGAATATAAAATTTCCCTTCAAACCTTATTTTCAAAAGGGACTGCAGAGCATTGACCCTGCTGTTTATTTTTTATTTTGTACCTCCAAGGTGCTTCAGAAGGGAGATACTTGAGTTGCTTCAACTTACCACATTCTAGAAGTTCAACAAAAGCAGACCTTCACCCCCATGACTCGGCATCTAGCTGTTCCCAAGGCTGCACTGCTCACAACTCCCCAAACACACAGGCCAGACTTCTTGTATGTTTCTCATTCTAGGGCAGATCTGCCACTACTAAGAGACCTGCAATACTTCCTAGAGCGCAAGAACCACACTGGATAAGTCTACAGGGATTCAGCTGCATGCCAATCTGTGTCATGATATAAGAGGAACGTTAGTTTGACGCTAGAGGTCAAACGGGATCGCCAATTCCCTGAAGATTACCGAAGGACGAGCACCTACCAAAGAATGGCAACCTCCAAGTTTCTTTCCTAGACACTCACTTGTCTTTCCAAAGACAATTGTGCTATGAAGAAAACATGTGCAACTACACTGTTTCTCTGGGAGAATTGAGTCCGTAACTCTCTTAATCCCAATGAAGAAAACAAAGTTTCCCTTCAAGCCTTATTTTCAAAAGGGCCCGCAGAGCCTTGACCCTGCAATTTCTTTCTCTATTTTGTACCTCCAAGGGGTTTTAGAAGGGAGATACCTGAGTTGCTTCAACTTACCACATTCAAGAGGTTTAACAATAGAAGCCCTTCATCCGGGAGACTCGGCATCTAGCTATTCCCAACGCTGAACTGCTCACAACTCCCCAAACACACAGGACGACCTCTTGTACGTTTCTCATCCTAGTGCAGATCTGCCACTACTAAGAGGCCTGGAATGCTTCCTAGATCTCAGGAACCACACTGGATAAGGCTACAGGGATACAGCTGCATGCCAATCGGTGTCATGATACAAGAGGAACGTTAGCTTGACGCTAGTGGACAAACGGGTTCGCCAATTCACTGAAGATTACCGAAGGATGAGCACCTACCAAAGAATGGCAACCTCCAAGTTTCTTTCTAGGAACTAACTTGTCATCACAAAGGTAATTGTGCTTTGAAGACAACATGTGCAACTACAGTGTTTCTCAGGGAGAATTGAGCCTGCAACTCTCTAAATCCCAATGAAAATAAAGTTTCCCCTCAAGCCTTAGTTTCAAAAGGGCCCACAGAACGTTGACCCTGCTGTTTCATTCTCAATTGTGTACCACGAAGGTGATTTAGAAGGGAGATACTTGAGTTACTTCAACTTACCACATTCTAGAGGTTTAAGAAAAGAATACCTGCACCCCATGACTCGGCATCTAGCTGTTCCCAACGCTGCACTGCTCAGAACTCCCCAAACACACATGCCTTCCTTCTTTTACGTGTCTCATCCTAGTGCAAATCTGCAACTACTAAGACACCTGGAATGCTTCCTAGACCTCAAGAACCAACCACACTGGATAAGGCTACAGGGATTCAGCTGCATGCCAACCTGTGGCATGATACAAGAGGAACTTTAGCCTGATGCTAGTGGTCAAACGGGGTCGCCAATCCACTGAAGATTACCGAAATATGAGCACCACCAAAGAATGGAAATCTCCAAGTTTCTTGACTAGACACTCACTTGTCATCACAAAGGCACTTTTGCTTTGAAGGGAACTTGTGCAACTACAGTGTTTCTCAGGGAGACTTGAGCCCGCAGCTCTCTAAATTCCAATGAGGAAAATAAAGTTTCCCTTGAAGCCTTTTATCAGAAGGGCCCACAGAGCCTTGACCTGCTCTTTCTTTCTCTATTTTGTACCTCCAAGGTGCTTTAGAAGGGAGATACATGAGTTGCTTCAACATACCACATTCTAGATATGTAAGAAAAGAAGCCCTTCACCCCCATGACTCGGCATCTAGCTTTTCCCATTGGTGCATTGCTCACAAATCCCCGAACCCACAGGCCGTATTTCGTGTACGTTTCACATTCTAGTGCAGACCCGTCAGCACTAAGAGACCTGGAATGCTTCCTAGAGCTCAGGAAGCAAACTGAATAAGGCTATATGGATTCTACGGCATGCTGACCTGTGGCATGATACAAGAGGAACGTTAGCCTGAGGCTAGTGGTCAAATGGGGTCGCCAATTCACTGAAGAATACTGAAGGACTAGCACCTACCAAAGAATGGCAACCTCCAAGTTTCTTTCCTAGGAACTCACTTGTCATCACAAAGGCAATTGTGCTTTGAAGAGAACATGTGCAACTACAATGTTTGTCAGGGAGAATTGAGCCTGCAACTCTCTAAATCCCAAGAAGAAAATAAAGTTTCCCTTCAAGCCTTATTTTCAAAAGGGCCCGCAGAGCAATGACCCTGCTGTTTCTTTCTCTATTTTGTACCACCAAGGTGCTTTAGAAGGGAGATACTTGAGTTGCTTCAACTTACCACATTCTAGAAGTTTAACAAAAGAAGACCTTCACCCCCATGACTCGGCATCTAGCTGTTCCCAACGATGCACTGCTCACAACTTCCCAAACACACAGGCCGTCCTTCTTGTACGTTTTTCACACTAGTGCAGATCTGAAACTACTATGAGACCTGGAATGCTTCCTAGAGCTCAAGGACCACTCTGGATAAGGCTACAGGGGTTCATCTGCATGCCATTCTGTCTCATGATACAAGAGGAATGTTCGCTTGACGCTAGTGGTCAAACGGGTTCACCAATTCACTGAAGATTACCAAAGGATGAGCACCCCCAACGAATGGCAACCTCCAAGTTTCTTTACTAGAAACTCACTTGTCATCACAAAGGCAATTGTGGTATGAGGAGAACATGTGCAACTACAGTGTTTCTCAGGGAGAATTGAGCCAGCAACTCTCTAAGTCCCAAAGAGGAAAATAAAATTTCCCTTCCAGCCTTATTTTCAAAAGGGCCCGCAGAGCATTGACCCAGCTGTTTCTTTCTCTGTTTTGTACCTCCAAGGTGCTTTAGAAGGGAGATACTTTAATTCTTTCAACTTACCACATCCTAGAGGTTTAACAATAAAATCCCTTCACATCCCATGACTCGGCATCTAGCTGTTCCCAAAGCTGCACTGCTCACAACTCCCAAAACACACAGGCCATCCTTCTTGTATGTTTCTCATCCTACGGCAGATCTGCCACTACTAAGAGAAGTGTAATGCTTCCTAGAGCTCAAGAACCACACTGGATAAGGCTACAGGGATTCAGCTGCATGCCAATCGGTGTCATGATTCAAGGGGAACGTTAGCTTGACACTATTGGTCAAAAGGGTTCGCCAATTCACTGAAGATAACCGAAGTATGAGCACCACTAAAGAATGGCAACCTCCAAGTTCCTTTACTAGAAACGCACTTGTCAGCCCAAAGGCAATTGTCCTGTGAAGGGAACTTGTGCAACTACAGTGTTTCTCAGGGAGAATTGAGCCCACAACTCTCTAAATTCCAATGAGGAAAATAAAGTTTCCCTTCAAGCCTTATTTTCAAAGGGGTGCGCAGAGTATTGACCCTGCTGTTTCTTTCTCTATTTTGTACCACCAAAGTGCTTTAGAAGGGAGATACTTGAGTTCTTTCAACTTACCGCATTCTAGACGTTTAACAAAAGAAGACCTTCACCACCATGACTCGGTATCTTTCTGTTCCCAACGCTGCACTGCTCACAACTCCCCAAACACACAGGCCGTCCTGTTGTACGTTTCTCAAAGTAGTGCAGATCTGCCAATACTAAGTGACCTGGAATGCTTCCTAGAGTTCAAGAACCACACTGGATAAGGCCACAGGGATTACGCTGCATGCCAATCTGTGTCATGATACAAGAGGAAGGTTAGTTTGACGCTAGTGGTCAAACGGATTGGCCAATTCACTGAAGATTACCGAAGGATGAGCACCTACCAAAGAATAGCAACCTCCAAGTTTCTTTCCTCGAAAGTCACTAGTCATCACAAAGTCAATTGTGCTATGAAGAGAATATGTGCAACTACAGTGCTTGTCTGGGAGAATTAAGCCCGTAACTCTCTAAATCCGAATTAAGAAAATAAAGTTTCCCTTCAAGCCTTATTTTCAAAACGGCCTGCAGAGCATTGAACCTGCTGTTTCTTTCTCTATGTTGTACCTCCAAGGTGCTTTAGAAGGGAGATACTTGAGTTGCTTCAACTTACCACATTCTTCAGCTTTAACAAAAGAAGACCTTCAACCCCATGACTCGGCATCTAGCTGTTCCCAATGCTGCACTGCTCACAACTCCGCAAACACTCAGACCGTCCTCTTCTACGTTTCTCATCCTAGTGCAGATCTGCCACTACTAAGAGACCTGGAATGCTTCCTAGAGTTCAAGAACCACACCTGATAAAGCTACAGGGATTTAGCTGCATGCCAATCTGCGTCATGATACAAGAGGAACGTTAGCTTGATGCTAGTGGTCCAACGGGTTCGCCAATTCACTGAAGATTACCGAAGGACGAGCACCTACCAAAGAATGGCAATCTCCAAGTTTCTTTCCTAGAAATTCGCTTGTCATCTCAAATGCAATTGAGCCGTGAAGGGAACGTGTGGAAGTACAGTGCTTCATAGTGAGAATTGATCCTGCAACTCTCTAAATCCCAATGAGGAAAATGAAGTATTCCAGCCAGAATTATTTTCAAAAGGGCCCACAGAGCACTGACCCTGCTGTTTCCTTCTCTATTTTGCATCTCCAAGGTGTTTTAGATGGGAGATACTTGAGTTCTTTCCACATACCATAATCTAGCAGTTTAAAAAAAGAAGCCGTTCACTGCCCATGACTTGGCATCTAACTGTTCCCATTGGTGCATTGCTCACAACTCCCTGAACTCACAGGCCGTAGTTCTTGTACGTTTCCCATCCTAGTGCAGACCTGCCAGTATTAAGAGACCTGTAATTCTTCCTAGAGCTCAGGAACCAATCTGAATAAGGCTATATGATTTCTGCTGCATGCTAACCTGTGGCATGATACAAGAGGAACGTTAGCTTGAGGCTAGTGGTCAAATGGGTTCGCAAATTCACGGAAGATTACTGAAGGACGAGCACCTACCAAAGAATGGCAACCTCCAAGTTTCTTTCCTAGGACCTCACTTGTCATCACAAAGGCAATTTTGCTATGAAGAGAACATACACAACCAGAGTGTTTGTCAGGGAGAATTGAGCCTGCAACTCTCTAAATCCCAAAGAAGAATATAAAATTTCCCTTCAAACCTTATTTTCAAAAGGGACTGCAGAGCATTGACCCTGCTGTTTATTTTTTATTTTGTACCTCCAAGGTGCTTCAGAAGGGAGATACTTGAGTTGCTTCAACTTACCACATTCTAGAAGTTCAACAAAAGCAGACCTTCACCCCCATGACTCGGCATCTAGCTGTTCCCAAGGCTGCACTGCTCACAACTCCCCAAACACACAGGCCAGACTTCTTGTATGTTTCTCATTCTAGGGCAGATCTGCCACTACTAAGAGACCTGCAATACTTCCTAGAGCGCAAGAACCACACTGGATAAGTCTACAGGGATTCAGCTGCATGCCAATCTGTGTCATGATATAAGAGGAACGTTAGTTTGACGCTAGAGGTCAAACGGGATCGCCAATTCCCTGAAGATTACCGAAGGACGAGCACCTACCAAAGAATGGCAACCTCCAAGTTTCTTTCCTAGACACTCACTTGTCTTTCCAAAGACAATTGTGCTATGAAGAAAACATGTGCAACTACACTGTTTCTCTGGGAGAATTGAGTCCGTAACTCTCTTAATCCCAATGAAGAAAACAAAGTTTCCCTTCAAGCCTTATTTTCAAAAGGGCCCGCAGAGCCTTGACCCTGCAATTTCTTTCTCTATTTTGTACCTCCAAGGGGTTTTAGAAGGGAGATACCTGAGTTGCTTCAACTTACCACATTCAAGAGGTTTAACAATAGAAGCCCTTCATCCGGGAGACTCGGCATCTAGCTATTCCCAACGCTGAACTGCTCACAACTCCCCAAACACACAGGACGACCTCTTGTACGTTTCTCATCCTAGTGCAGATCTGCCACTACTAAGAGGCCTGGAATGCTTCCTAGATCTCAGGAACCACACTGGATAAGGCTACAGGGATACAGCTGCATGCCAATCGGTGTCATGATACAAGAGGAACGTTAGCTTGACGCTAGTGGACAAACGGGTTCGCCAATTCACTGAAGATTACCGAAGGATGAGCACCTACCAAAGAATGGCAACCTCCAAGTTTCTTTCTAGGAACTAACTTGTCATCACAAAGGTAATTGTGCTTTGAAGACAACATGTGCAACTACAGTGTTTCTCAGGGAGAATTGAGCCTGCAACTCTCTAAATCCCAATGAAAATAAAGTTTCCCCTCAAGCCTTAGTTTCAAAAGGGCCCACAGAACGTTGACCCTGCTGTTTCATTCTCAATTGTGTACCACGAAGGTGATTTAGAAGGGAGATACTTGAGTTACTTCAACTTACCACATTCTAGAGGTTTAAGAAAAGAATACCTGCACCCCATGACTCGGCATCTAGCTGTTCCCAACGCTGCACTGCTCAGAACTCCCCAAACACACATGCCTTCCTTCTTTTACGTGTCTCATCCTAGTGCAAATCTGCAACTACTAAGACACCTGGAATGCTTCCTAGACCTCAAGAACCAACCACACTGGATAAAGCTACAGGGATTCAGCTGCATGCCAACCTGTGGCATGATACAAGAGGAACTTTAGCCTGATGCTAGTGGTCAAACGGGGTCGCCAATCCACTGAAGATTACCGAAATATGAGCACCACCAAAGAATGGAAATCTCCAAGTTTCTTGACTAGACACTCACTTGTCATCACAAAGGCACTTTTGCTTTGAAGGGAACTTGTGCAACTACAGTGTTTCTCAGGGAGACTTGAGCCCGCAGCTCTCTAAATTCCAATGAGGAAAATAAAGTTTCCCTTGAAGCCTTTTATCAGAAGGGCCCACAGAGCCTTGACCTGCTCTTTCTTTCTCTATTTTGTACCTCCAAGGTGCTTTAGAAGGGAGATACATGAGTTGCTTCAACATACCACATTCTAGATATGTAAGAAAAGAAGCCCTTCACCCCCATGACTCGGCATCTAGCTTTTCCCATTGGTGCATTGCTCACAAATCCCCGAACCCACAGGCCGTATTTCGTGTACGTTTCACATTCTAGTGCAGACCCGTCAGCACTAAGAGACCTGGAATGCTTCCTAGAGCTCAGGAAGCAAACTGAATAAGGCTATATGGATTCTGCGGCATGCTGACCTGTGGCATGATACAAGAGGAACGTTAGCTTGAGGCTAGTGGTCAAATGGGGTCGCCAATTCACTGAAGATTACTGAAGGACTAGCACCTACCAGAGAATGGCAACCTCCAAGTTTCTTTCCTAGGAACTCACTTGTCATCACAAAGGCAATTGTGCTTTGAAGAGAACATGTGCAACTACAATGTTTGTCAGGGAGAATTGAGCCTGCAACTCTCTAAATCCCAAGAAGAAAATAAAGTTTCCCTTCAAGCCTTATTTTCAAAAGGGCCCGCAGAGCAATGACCCTGCTGTTTCTTTCTCTATTTTGTGCCACCAAGGTGCTTTAGAAGGGAGATACTTGAGTTGCTTCAACTTACCACATTCTAGAAGTTTAACAAAAGAAGACCTTCACCCCCATGACTCGGCATCTAGCTGTTCCCAACGATGCACTGCTCACAACTTCCCAAACACACAGGCCGTCCTTCTTGTACGTTTTTCACACTAGTGCAGATCTGAAACTACTATGAGACCTGGAATGCTTCCTAGAGCTCAAGGACCACTCTGGATAAGGCTACAGGGGTTCATCTGCATGCCATTCTGTCTCATGATACAAGAGGAATGTTCGCTTGACGCTAGTGGTCAAACGGGTTCGCCAATTCACTGAAGATTACCGAAGGATGAGCACCTACCAAAGAATGGCAACCTCCAAGTTTCTTTCTAGGAACTAACTTGTCATCACAAAGGTAATTGTGCTTTGAAGACAACATGTGCAACTACAGTGTTTCTCAGGGAGAATTGAGCCTGCAACTCTCTAAATCCCAAGAAGAAAACAAAGTTTCCCTTCAAGCCTTATTTTCAAAAGGGCCCGCAGAGCCTTGACCCTGCAATTTCTTTCTCTATTTTGTACCTCCAAGGGGTTTTAGAAGGGAGATACCTGAGTTGCTTCAACTTACCACATTCAAGAGGTTTAACAATAGAAGCCCTTCATCCGGGAGACTCGGCATCTAGCTATTCCCAACGCTGAACTGCTCACAACTCCCCAAACACACAGGACGACCTCTTGTACGTTTCTCATCCTAGTGCAGATCTGCCACTACTAAGAGGCCTGGAATGCTTCCTAGATCTCAGGAACCACACTGGATAAGGCTACAGGGATACAGCTGCATGCCAATCGGTGTCATGATACAAGAGGACCGTTAGCTTGACGCTAGTGGACAAACGGGTTCGCCAATTCACTGAAGATTACCGAAGGATGAGCACCTACCAAAGAATGGCAACCTCCAAGTTTCTTTCTAGGAACTAACTTGTCATCACAAAGGTAATTGTGCTTTGAAGAAAACATGTGCAACTACAGTGTTTCTCAGGGAGAATTGAGCCTGCAACTCTCTAAATCCCAATGAAAATAAAGTTTCCCCTCAAGCCTTAGTTTCAAAAGGGCCCACAGAACGTTGACCCTGCTGTTTCATTCTCAATTGTGTACCACGAAGGTGATTTAGAAGGGAGATACTTGAGTTGCTTCAACTTACCACATTCTAGAGGTTTAAGAAAAGAATACCTGCACCCCATGACTCGGCATCTAGCTGTTCCCAACGCTGCACTGCTCAGAACTCCCCAAACACACATGCCTTCCTTCTTTTACGTGTCTCATCCTAGTGCAGATCTGCAACTACTAAGACACCTGGAATGCTTCCTAGACCTCAAGAACCAACCACACTGGATAAGGCTACAGGGATTCAGCTGCATGCCAACCTGTGGCATGATACAAGAGGAACTTTAGCCTGATGCTAGTGGTCAAACGGGGTCGCCAATCCACTGAAGATTACCGAAATATGAGCACTACCAAAGAATGGAAATCTCCAAGTTTCTTGACTAGACACTCACTTGTCATCACAAAGGCACTTTTGCTTTGAAGGGAACTTGTGCAACTACAGTGTTTCTCAGGGAGACTTGAGCCCGCAGCTCTCTAAATTCCAATGAGGAAAATAAAGTTTCCCTTCAAGCCTTTTATCAGAAGAGCCCACAGAGCCTTGACCTGCTCTTTCTTTCTCTATTTTGTACCTCCAAGGTGCTTTAGAAGGGAGATACATGAGTTGCTTCAACATACCACATTCTAGATATGTAAGAAAAGAAGCCCTTCACCCCCATGACTCGGCATCTAGCTTTTCCCATTGGTGCATTGCTCACAAATCCCCGAACCCACAGGCCGTATTTCGTGTACGTTTCACATTCTAGTGCAGACCCGTCAGCACTAAGAGACCTGGAATGCTTCCTAGAGCTCAGGAAGCAAACTGAATAAGGCTATATGGATTCTGCGGCATGCTGACCTGTGGCATGATACAAGAGGAACGTTAGCTTGAGGCTAGTGGTCAAATGGGGTCGCCAATTCACTGAAGATTACTGAAGGACTAGCACCTACCAGAGAATGGCAACCTCCAAGTTTCTTTCCTAGGAACTCACTTGTCATCACAAAGGCAATTGTGCTTTGAAGAGAACATGTGCAACTACAATGTTTGTCAGGGAGAATTGAGCCTGCAACTCTCTAAATCCCAAGAAGAAAATAAAGTTTCCCTTCAAGCCTTATTTTCAAAAGGGCCCGCAGAGCAATGACCCTGCTGTTTCTTTCTCTATTTTGTACCACCAAGGTGCTTTAGAAGGGAGATACTTGAGTTGCTTCAACTTACCACATTCTAGAAGTTTAACAAAAGAAGACCTTCACCCCCATGACTCGGCATCTAGCTGTTCCCAACGATGCACTGCTCACAACTTCCCAAACACACAGGCCGTCCTTCTTGTACGTTTTTCACACTAGTGCAGATCTGAAACTACTATGAGACCTGGAATGCTTCCTAGAGCTCAAGGACCACTCTGGATAAGGCTACAGGGGTTCATCTGCATGCCATTCTGTCTCATGATACAAGAGGAATGTTCGCTTGACGCTAGTGGTCAAACGGGTTCACCAATTCACTGAAGATTACCAAAGGATGAGCACCCCCAACGAATGGCAACCTCCAAGTTTCTTTACTAGAAACTCACTTGTCATCACAAAGGCAATTGTGGTATGAGGAGAACATGTGCAACTACAGTGTTTCTCAGGGAGAATTGAGCCAGCAACTCTCTAAGTCCCCAAGAGGAAAATAAAATTTCCCTAACAGCCTTATTTTCAAAAGGGCCCGCAGAGCATTGACCCAGCTGTTTCTTTCTCTATTTTGTACCTCCAAGGTGCTTTAGAAGGGAGATACTGTAATTCTTTCAACTTACCACATCCTAGAGGTTTAACAATAAAATCCCTTCACATCCCATGACTCGGCATCTAGCTGTTCCCAAAGCTGCACTGCTCACAACTCCCAAAACACACAGGCCATCCTTCTTGTATGTTTCTCATCCTACGGCAGATCTGCCACTACTAAGAGAAGTGTAATGCTTCCTAGAGCTCAAGAACCACACTGGATAAGGCTACAGGGATTCAGCTGCATGCCAATCGGTGTCATGATTCAAGGGGAACGTTAGCTTGACACTATTGGTCAAAAGGGTTCGCCAATTCACTGAAGATAACCGAAGTATGAGCACCACTAAAGAATGGCAACCTCCAAGTTCCTTTACTAGAAACGCACTTGTCAGCCCAAAGGCAATTGTCCTGTGAAGGGAACTTGTGCAACTACAGTGTTTCTCAGGGAGAATTGAGCCCACAACTCTCTAAATTCCAATGAGGAAAATAAAGTTTCCCTTCAAGCCTTATTTTCAAAGGGGTGCGCAGAGTATTGACCCTGCTGTTTCTTTCTCTATTTTGTACCACCAAAGTGCTTTAGAAGGGAGATACTTGAGTTCTTTCAACTTACCGCATTCTAGACGTTTAACAAAAGAAGACCTTCACCACCATGACTCGGTATCTTTCTGTTCCCAACGCTGCACTGCTCACAACTCCCCAAACACACAGGCCGTCCTGTTGTACGTTTCTCAAAGTAGTGCAGATCTGCCAATACTAAGTGACCTGGAATGCTTCCTAGAGTTCAAGAACCACACTGGATAAGGCCACAGGGATTACGCTGCATGCCAATCTGTGTCATGATACAAGAGGAAGGTTAGTTTGACGCTAGTGGTCAAACGGATTGGCCAATTCACTGAAGATTACCGAAGGATGAGCACCTACCAAAGAATAGCAACCTCCAAGTTTCTTTCCTCGAAAGTCACTAGTCATCACAAAGTCAATTGTGCTATGAAGAGAATATGTGCAACTACAGTGCTTGTCTGGGAGAATTAAGCCCGTAACTCTCTAAATCCGAATTAAGAAAATAAAGTTTCCCTTCAAGCCTTATTTTCAAAACGGCCTGCAGAGCATTGAACCTGCTGTTTCTTTCTCTATGTTGTACCTCCAAGGTGCTTTAGAAGGGAGATACTTGAGTTGCTTCAACTTACCACATTCTTCAGCTTTAACAAAAGAAGACCTTCAACCCCATGACTCGGCATCTAGCTGTTCCCAATGCTGCACTGCTCACAACTCCGCAAACACTCAGACCGTCCTCTTCTACGTTTCTCATCCTAGTGCAGATCTGCCACTACTAAGAGACCTGGAATGCTTCCTAGAGTTCAAGAACCACACCTGATAAAGCTACAGGGATTTAGCTGCATGCCAATCTGCGTCATGATACAAGAGGAACGTTAGCTTGATGCTAGTGGTCCAACGGGTTCGCCAATTCACTGAAGATTACCGAAGGACGAGCACCTACCAAAGAATGGCAATCTCCAAGTTTCTTTCCTAGAAATTCGCTTGTCATCTCAAATGCAATTGAGCCGTGAAGGGAACGTGTGGAAGTACAGTGCTTCATAGTGAGAATTGATCCTGCAACTCTCTAAATCCCAATGAGGAAAATGAAGTATTCCAGCCAGACTTATTTTCAAAAGGGCCCACAGAGCACTGACCCTGCTGTTTCCTTCTCTATTTTGCATCTCCAAGGTGTTTTAGATGGGAGATACTTGAGTTCTTT
Organism: Balaenoptera acutorostrata; assembly: GCF_949987535.1. Lineage (NCBI taxonomy): Eukaryota > Metazoa > Chordata > Mammalia > Artiodactyla > Balaenopteridae > Balaenoptera > Balaenoptera acutorostrata. The sequence continues at coordinate 14,046 of NW_026646587.1, forward strand.
CCACATACCATAATCTAGCAGTTTAAAAAAAGAAGCCGTTCACTGCCCATGACTTGGCATCTAACTGTTCCCATTGGTGCATTGCTCACAACTCCCTGAACTCACAGGCCGTAGTTCTTGTACGTTTCCCATCCTAGTGCAGACCTGCCAGTATTAAGAGACCTGTAATTCTTCCTAGAGCTCAGGAACCAATCTGAATAAGGCTATATGATTTCTGCTGCATGCTAACCTGTGGCATGATACAAGAGGAACGTTAGCTTGAGGCTAGTGGTCAAATGGGTTCGCAAATTCACGGAAGATTACTGAAGGACGAGCACCTACCAAAGAATGGCAACCTCCAAGTTTCTTTCCTAGGACCTCACTTGTCATCACAAAGGCAATTTTGCTATGAAGAGAACATACACAACCAGAGTGTTTGTCAGGGAGAATTGAGCCTGCAACTCTCTAAATCCCAAAGAAGAATATAAAATTTCCCTTCAAACCTTATTTTCAAAAGGGACTGCAGAGCATTGACCCTGCTGTTTATTTTTTATTTTGTACCTCCAAGGTGCTTCAGAAGGGAGATACTTGAGTTGCTTCAACTTACCACATTCTAGAAGTTCAACAAAAGCAGACCTTCACCCCCATGACTCGGCATCTAGCTGTTCCCAAGGCTGCACTGCTCACAACTCCCCAAACACACAGGCCAGACTTCTTGTATGTTTCTCATTCTAGGGCAGATCTGCCACTACTAAGAGACCTGCAATACTTCCTAGAGCGCAAGAACCACACTGGATAAGTCTACAGGGATTCAGCTGCATGCCAATCTGTGTCATGATATAAGAGGAACGTTAGTTTGACGCTAGAGGTCAAACGGGATCGCCAATTCCCTGAAGATTACCGAAGGACGAGCACCTACCAAAGAATGGCAACCTCCAAGTTTCTTTCCTAGACACTCACTTGTCTTTCCAAAGACAATTGTGCTATGAAGAAAACATGTGCAACTACACTGTTTCTCTGGGAGAATTGAGTCCGTAACTCTCTTAATCCCAATGAAGAAAACAAAGTTTCCCTTCAAGCCTTATTTTCAAAAGGGCCCGCAGAGCCTTGACCCTGCAATTTCTTTCTCTATTTTGTACCTCCAAGGGGTTTTAGAAGGGAGATACCTGAGTTGCTTCAACTTACCACATTCAAGAGGTTTAACAATAGAAGCCCTTCATCCGGGAGACTCGGCATCTAGCTATTCCCAACGCTGAACTGCTCACAACTCCCCAAACACACAGGACGACCTCTTGTACGTTTCTCATCCTAGTGCAGATCTGCCACTACTAAGAGGCCTGGAATGCTTCCTAGATCTCAGGAACCACACTGGATAAGGCTACAGGGATACAGCTGCATGCCAATCGGTGTCATGATACAAGAGGAACGTTAGCTTGACGCTAGTGGACAAACGGGTTCGCCAATTCACTGAAGATTACCGAAGGATGAGCACCTACCAAAGAATGGCAACCTCCAAGTTTCTTTCTAGGAACTAACTTGTCATCACAAAGGTAATTGTGCTTTGAAGAAAACATGTGCAACTACAATGTTTCTCAGGGAGAATTGAGCCTGCAACTCTCTAAATCCCAATGAAAATAAAGTTTCCCCTCAAGCCTTAGTTTCAAAAGGGCCCACAGAACGTTGACCCTGCTGTTTCATTCTCAATTGTGTACCACGAAGGTGATTTAGAAGGGAGATACTTGAGTTGCTTCAACTTACCACATTCTAGAGGTTTAAGAAAAGAATACCTGCACCCCATGACTCGGCATCTAGCTGTTCCCAACGCTGCACTGCTCAGAACTCCCCAAACACACATGCCTTCCTTCTTTTACGTGTCTCATCCTAGTGCAGATCTGCAACTACTAAGACACCTGGAATGCTTCCTAGACCTCAAGTACCAACCACACTGGATAAGGCTACAGGGATTCAGCTGCATGCCAACCTGTGGCATGATACAAGAGGAACTTTAGCCTGATGCTAGTGGTCAAACGGGGTCGCCAATCCACTGAAGATTACCGAAATATGAGCACTACCAAAGAATGGAAATCTCCAAGTTTCTTGACTAGACACTCACTTGTCATCACAAAGGCACTTTTGCTTTGAAGGGAACTTGTGCAACTACAGTGTTTCTCAGGGAGACTTGAGCCCGCAGCTCTCTAAATTCCAATGAGGAAAATAAAGTTTCCCTTCAAGCCTTTTATCAGAAGAGCCCACAGAGCCTTGACCTGCTCTTTCTTTCTCTATTTTGTACCTCCAAGGTGCTTTAGAAGGGAGATACATGAGTTGCTTCAACATACCACATTCTAGATATGTAAGAAAAGAAGCCCTTCACCCCCATGACTCGGCATCTAGCTTTTCCCATTGGTGCATTGCTCACAAATCCCCGAACCCACAGGCCGTATTTCGTGTACGTTTCACATTCTAGTGCAGACCCGTCAGCACTAAGAGACCTGGAATGCTTCCTAGAGCTCAGGAAGCAAACTGAATAAGGCTATATGGATTCTGCGGCATGCTGACCTGTGGCATGATACAAGAGGAACGTTAGCTTGAGGCTAGTGGTCAAATGGGGTCGCCAATTCACTGAAGATTACTGAAGGACTAGCACCTACCAGAGAATGGCAACCTCCAAGTTTCTTTCCTAGGAACTCACTTGTCATCACAAAGGCAATTGTGCTTTGAAGAGAACATGTGCAACTACAATGTTTGTCAGGGAGAATTGAGCCTGCAACTCTCTAAATCCCAAGAAGAAAATAAAGTTTCCCTTCAAGCCTTATTTTCAAAAGGGCCCGCAGAGCAATGACCCTGCTGTTTCTTTCTCTATTTTGTACCACCAAGGTGCTTTAGAAGGGAGATACTTGAGTTGCTTCAACTTACCACATTCTAGAAGTTTAACAAAAGAAGACCTTCACCCCCATGACTCGGCATCTAGCTGTTCCCAACGATGCACTGCTCACAACTTCCCAAACACACAGGCCGTCCTTCTTGTACGTTTTTCACACTAGTGCAGATCTGAAACTACTATGAGACCTGGAATGCTTCCTAGAGCTCAAGGACCACTCTGGATAAGGCTACAGGGGTTCATCTGCATGCCATTCTGTCTCATGATACAAGAGGAATGTTCGCTTGACGCTAGTGGTCAAACGGGTTCGCCAATTCACTGAAGATTACCGAAGGATGAGCACCTACCAAAGAATGGCAACCTCCAAGTTTCTTTCTAGGAACTAACTTGTCATCACAAAGGTAATTGTGCTTTGAAGACAACATGTGCAACTACAGTGTTTCTCAGGGAGAATTGAGCCTGCAACTCTCTAAATCCCAAGAAGAAAACAAAGTTTCCCTTCAAGCCTTATTTTCAAAAGGGCCCGCAGAGCCTTGACCCTGCAATTTCTTTCTCTATTTTGTACCTCCAAGGGGTTTTAGAAGGGAGATACCTGAGTTGCTTCAACTTACCACATTCAAGAGGTTTAACAATAGAAGCCCTTCATCCGGGAGACTCGGCATCTAGCTATTCCCAACGCTGAACTGCTCACAACTCCCCAAACACACAGGACGACCTCTTGTACGTTTCTCATCCTAGTGCAGATCTGCCACTACTAAGAGGCCTGGAATGCTTCCTAGATCTCAGGAACCACACTGGATAAGGCTACAGGGATACAGCTGCATGCCAATCGGTGTCATGATACAAGAGGACCGTTAGCTTGACGCTAGTGGACAAACGGGTTCGCCAATTCACTGAAGATTACCGAAGGATGAGCACCTACCAAAGAATGGCAACCTCCAAGTTTCTTTCTAGGAACTAACTTGTCATCACAAAGGTAATTGTGCTTTGAAGAAAACATGTGCAACTACAGTGTTTCTCAGGGAGAATTGAGCCTGCAACTCTCTAAATCCCAATGAAAATAAAGTTTCCCCTCAAGCCTTAGTTTCAAAAGGGCCCACAGAACGTTGACCCTGCTGTTTCATTCTCAATTGTGTACCACGAAGGTGATTTAGAAGGGAGATACTTGAGTTGCTTCAACTTACCACATTCTAGAGGTTTAAGAAAAGAATACCTGCACCCCATGACTCGGCATCTAGCTGTTCCCAACGCTGCACTGCTCAGAACTCCCCAAACACACATGCCTTCCTTCTTTTACGTGTCTCATCCTAGTGCAGATCTGCAACTACTAAGACACCTGGAATGCTTCCTAGACCTCAAGAACCAACCACACTGGATAAGGCTACAGGGATTCAGCTGCATGCCAACCTGTGGCATGATACAAGAGGAACTTTAGCCTGATGCTAGTGGTCAAACGGGGTCGCCAATCCACTGAAGATTACCGAAATATGAGCACTACCAAAGAATGGAAATCTCCAAGTTTCTTGACTAGACACTCACTTGTCATCACAAAGGCACTTTTGCTTTGAAGGGAACTTGTGCAACTACAGTGTTTCTCAGGGAGACTTGAGCCCGCAGCTCTCTAAATTCCAATGAGGAAAATAAAGTTTCCCTTCAAGCCTTTTATCAGAAGAGCCCACAGAGCCTTGACCTGCTCTTTCTTTCTCTATTTTGTACCTCCAAGGTGCTTTAGAAGGGAGATACATGAGTTGCTTCAACATACCACATTCTAGATATGTAAGAAAAGAAGCCCTTCACCCCCATGACTCGGCATCTAGCTTTTCCCATTGGTGCATTGCTCACAAATCCCCGAACCCACAGGCCGTATTTCGTGTACGTTTCACATTCTAGTGCAGACCCGTCAGCACTAAGAGACCTGGAATGCTTCCTAGAGCTCAGGAAGCAAACTGAATAAGGCTATATGGATTCTGCGGCATGCTGACCTGTGGAATGATACAAGAGGAACGTTAGCTTGAGGCTAGTGGTCAAATGGGGTCGCCAATTCACTGAAGATTACTGAAGGACTAGCACCTACCAGAGAATGGCAACCTCCAAGTTTCTTTCCTAGGAACTCACTTGTCATCACAAAGGCAATTGTGCTTTGAAGAGAACATGTGCAACTACAATGTTTGTCAGGGAGAATTGAGCCTGCAACTCTCTAAATCCCAAGAAGAAAATAAAGTTTCCCTTCAAGCCTTATTTTCAAAAGGGCCCGCAGAGCAATGACCCTGCTGTTTCTTTCTCTATTTTGTACCACCAAGGTGCTTTAGAAGGGAGATACTTGAGTTGCTTCAACTTACCACATTCTAGAAGTTTAACAAAAGAAGACCTTCACCCCCATGACTCGGCATCTAGCTGTTCCCAACGATGCACTGCTCACAACTTCCCAAACACACAGGCCGTCCTTCTTGTACGTTTTTCACACTAGTGCAGATCTGAAACTACTATGAGACCTGGAATGCTTCCTAGAGCTCAAGGACCACTCTGGATAAGGCTACAGGGGTTCATCTGCATGCCATTCTGTCTCATGATACAAGAGGAATGTTCGCTTGACGCTAGTGGTCAAACGGGTTCACCAATTCACTGAAGATTACCAAAGGATGAGCACCCCCAACGAATGGCAACCTCCAAGTTTCTTTACTAGAAACTCACTTGTCATCACAAAGGCAATTGTGGTATGAGGAGAACATGTGCAACTACAGTGTTTCTCAGGGAGAATTGAGCCAGCAACTCTCTAAGTCCCCAAGAGGAAAATAAAATTTCCCTAACAGCCTTATTTTCAAAAGGGCCCGCAGAGCATTGACCCAGCTGTTTCTTTCTCTATTTTGTACCTCCAAGGTGCTTTAGAAGGGAGATACTGTAATTCTTTCAACTTACCACATCCTAGAGGTTTAACAATAAAATCCCTTCACATCCCATGACTCGGCATCTAGCTGTTCCCAAAGCTGCACTGCTCACAACTCCCAAAACACACAGGCCATCCTTCTTGTATGTTTCTCATCCTACGGCAGATCTGCCACTACTAAGAGAAGTGTAATGCTTCCTAGAGCTCAAGAACCACACTGGATAAGGCTACAGGGATTCAGCTGCATGCCAATCGGTGTCATGATTCAAGGGGAACGTTAGCTTGACACTATTGATCAAAAGGGTTCCCAATTCACTGAAGATAACCGAAGTATGAGCACCACTAAAGAATGGCAACCTCCAAGTTCCTTTACTAGAAACGCACTTGTCAGCCCAAAGGCAATTGTCCTGTGAAGGGAACTTGTGCAACTACAGTGTTTCTCAGGGAGAATTGAGCCCACAACTCTCTAAATTCCAATGAGGAAAATAAAGTTTCCCTTCAAGCCTTATTTTCAAAGGGGTGCGCAGAGTATTGACCCTGCTGTTTCTTTCTCTATTTTGTACCACCAAAGTGCTTTAGAAGGGAGATACTTGAGTTCTTTCAACTTACCGCATTCTAGACGTTTAACAAAAGAAGACCTTCACCACCATGACTCGGTATCTTTCTGTTCCCAACGCTGCACTGCTCACAACTCCCCAAACACACAGGCCGTCCTGTTGTACGTTTCTCAAAGTAGTGCAGATCTGCCAATACTAAGTGACCTGGAATGCTTCCTAGAGTTCAAGAACCACACTGGATAAGGCCACAGGGATTACGCTGCATGCCAATCTGTGTCATGATACAAGAGGAAGGTTAGTTTGACGCTAGTGGTCAAACGGATTGGCCAATTCACTGAAGATTACCGAAGGATGAGCACCTACCAAAGAATAGCAACCTCCAAGTTTCTTTCCTCGAAAGTCACTAGTCATCACAAAGTCAATTGTGCTATGAAGAGAATATGTGCAACTACAGTGTTTGTCTGGGAGAATTAAGCCCGTAACTCTCTAAATCCGAATTAAGAAAATAAAGTTTCCCTTCAAGCCTTATTTTCAAAACGGCCTGCAGAGCATTGAACCTGCTGTTTCTTTCTCTATGTTGTACCTCCAAGGTGCTTTAGAAGGGAGATACTTGAGTTGCTTCAACTTACCACATTCTTCAGCTTTAACAAAAGAAGACCTTCAACCCCATGACTCGGCATCTAGCTGTTCCCAATGCTGCACTGCTCACAACTCCGCAAACACTCAGGCCGTCCTCTTCTACGTTTCTCATCCTAGTGCAGATCTGCCACTACTAAGAGACCTGGAATGCTTCCTAGAGTTCAAGAACCACACCTGATAAAGCTACAGGGATTTAGCTGCATGCCAATCTGCGTCATGATACAAGAGGAACGTTAGCTTGATGCTAGTGGTCCAACGGGTTCGCCAATTCACTGAAGATTACCGAAGGACGAGCACCTACCAAAGAATGGCAATCTCCAAGTTTCTTTCCTAGAAATTCGCTTGTCATCTCAAATGCAATTGAGCCGTGAAGGGAACGTGTGGAAGTACAGTGCTTCATAGTGAGAATTGATCCTGCAACTCTCTAAATCCCAATGAGGAAAATGAAGTATTCCAGCCAGAATTATTTTCAAAAGGGCCCACAGAGCACTGACCCTGCTGTTTCCTTCTCTATTTTGCATCTCCAAGGTGTTTTAGATGGGAGATACTTGAGTTCTTTCCACATACCATAATCTAGCAGTTTAAAAAAAGAAGCCGTTCACTGCCCATGACTTGGCATCTAACTGTTCCCATTGGTGCATTGCTCACAACTCCCTGAACTCACAGGCCGTAGTTCTTGTACGTTTCCCATCCTAGTGCAGACCTGCCAGTATTAAGAGACCTGTAATTCTTCCTAGAGCTCAGGAACCAATCTGAATAAGGCTATATGATTTCTGCTGCATGCTAACCTGTGGCATGATACAAGAGGAACGTTAGCTTGAGGCTAGTGGTCAAATGGGTTCGCAAATTCACGGAAGATTACTGAAGGACGAGCACCTACCAAAGAATGGCAACCTCCAAGTTTCTTTCCTAGGACCTCACTTGTCATCACAAAGGCAATTTTGCTATGAAGAGAACATACACAACCAGAGTGTTTGTCAGGGAGAATTGAGCCTGCAACTCTCTAAATCCCAAAGAAGAATATAAAATTTCCCTTCAAACCTTATTTTCAAAAGGGACTGCAGAGCATTGACCCTGCTGTTTATTTTTTATTTTGTACCTCCAAGGTGCTTCAGAAGGGAGATACTTGAGTTGCTTCAACTTACCACATTCTAGAAGTTCAACAAAAGCAGACCTTCACCCCCATGACTCGGCATCTAGCTGTTCCCAAGGCTGCACTGCTCACAACTCCCCAAACACACAGGCCAGACTTCTTGTATGTTTCTCATTCTAGTGCAGATCTGCCACTACTAAGAGACCTGCAATACTTCCTAGAGCTCAAGAACCACACTGGATAAGTCTACAGGGATTCAGCTGCATGCCAATCTGTGTCATGATATAAGAGGAACGTTAGTTTGACGCTAGAGGTCAAACGGGATCGCCAATTCCCTGAAGATTACCGAAGGACGAGCACCTACCAAAGAATGGCAACCTCCAAGTTTCTTTCCTAGACACTCACTTGTCTTTCCAAAGACAATTGTGCTATGAAGAAAACATGTGCAACTACACTGTTTCTCTGGGAGAATTGAGTCCGTAACTCTCTTAATCCCAATGAAGAAAACAAAGTTTCCCTTCAAGCCTTATTTTCAAAAGGGCCCGCAGAGCCTTGACCCTGCAATTTCTTTCTCTATTTTGTACCTCCAAGGGGTTTTAGAAGGGAGATACCTGAGTTGCTTCAACTTACCACATTCAAGAGGTTTAACAATAGAAGCCCTTCATCCGGGAGACTCGGCATCTAGCTATTCCCAACGCTAAACTGCTCACAACTCCCCAAACACACAGGACGACCTCTTGTACGTTTCTCATCCTAGTGCAGATCTGCCACTACTAAGAGGCCTGGAATGCTTCCTAGATCTCAGGAACCACACTGGATAAGGCTACAGGGATACAGCTGCATGCCAATCGGTGTCATGATACAAGAGGAACTTTAGCTTGATGCTAGTGGTCAAACGGGGTCGCCAATCCACTGAAGATTACCGAAATATGAGCACTACCAAAGAATGGAAATCTCCAAGTTTCTTGACTAGACACTCACTTGTCATCACAAAGGCACTTTTGCTTTGAAGGGAACTTGTGCAACTACAGTGTTTCTCAGGGAGACTTGAGCCCGCAGCTCTCTAAATTCCAATGAGGAAAATAAAGTTTCCCTTCAAGCCTTTTATCAGAAGAGCCCACAGAGCCTTGACCTGCTCTTTCTTTCTCTATTTTGTACCTCCAAGGTGCTTTAGAAGGGAGATACATGAGTTGCTTCAACATACCACATTCTAGATATGTAAGAAAAGAAGCCCTTCACCCCCATGACTCGGCATCTAGCTTTTCCCATTGGTGCATTGCTCACAAATCCCCGAACCCACAGGCCGTATTTCGTGTACGTTTCACATTCTAGTGCAGACCCGTCAGCACTAAGAGACCTGGAATGCTTCCTAGAGCTCAGGAAGCAAACTGAATAAGGCTATATGGATTCTGCGGCATGCTGACCTGTGGCATGATACAAGAGGAACGTTAGCTTGAGGCTAGTGGTCAAATGGGGTCGCCAATTCACTGAAGATTACTGAAGGACTAGCACCTACCAAAGAATGGCAACCTCCAAGTTTCTTTCCTAGGAACTCACTTGTCATCACAAAGGCAATTGTGCTTTGAAGAGAACATGTGCAACTACAATGTTTGTCAGGGAGAATTGAGCCTGCAACTCTCTAAATCCCAAGAAGAAAATAAAGTTTCCCTTCAAGCCTTATTTTCAAAAGGGCCCGCAGAGCAATGACCCTGCTGTTTCTTTCTCTATTTTGTACCACCAAGGTGCTTTAGAAGGGAGATACTTGAGTTGCTTCAACTTACCACATTCTAGAAGTTTAACAAAAGAAGACCTTCACCCCCATGACTCGGCATCTAGCTGTTCCCAACGATGCACTGCTCACAACTTCCCAAACACACAGGCCGTCCTTCTTGTACGTTTTTCACACTAGTGCAGATCTGAAACTACTATGAGACCTGGAATGCTTCCTAGAGCTCAAGGACCACTCTGGATAAGGCTACAGGGGTTCATCTGCATGCCATTCTGTCTCATGATACAAGAGGAATGTTCGCTTGACGCTAGTGGTCAAACGGGTTCACCAATTCACTGAAGATTACCAAAGGATGAGCACCCCCAACGAATGGCAACCTCCAAGTTTCTTTACTAGAAACTCACTTGTCATCACAAAGGCAATTGTGGTATGAGGAGAACATGTGCAACTATAGTGTTTCTCAGGGAGAATTGAGCCAGCAACTCTCTAAGTCCCAAAGAGGAAAATAAAATTTCCCTTCCAGCCTTATTTTCAAAAGGGCCCGCAGAGCATTGACCCAGCTGTTTCTTTCTCTATTTTGTACCTCCAAGGTGCTTTAGAAGGGAGATACTTTAATTCTTTCAACTTACCACATCCTAGAGGTTTAACAATAAAATCCCTTCACATCCCATGACTCGGCATCTAGCTGTTCCCAAAGCTGCACTGCTCACAACTCCCAAAACACACAGGCCATCCTTCTTGTATGTTTCTCATCCTACGGCAGATCTGCCACTACTAAGAGAAGTGTAATGCTTCCTAGAGCTCAAGAACCACACTGGATAAGGCTACAGGGATTCAGCTGCATGCCAATCTGTGTCATGATTCAAGGGGAACGTTAGCTTGACACTATTGATCAAAAGGGTTCCCAATTCACTGAAGATAACCGAAGTATGAGCACCACTAAAGAATGGCAACCTCCAAGTTCCTTTACTAGAAACGCACTTGTCAGCCCAAAGGCAATTGTCCTGTGAAGGGAACTTGTGCAACTACAGTGTTTCTCAGGGAGAATTGAGCCCACAACTCTCTAAATTCCAATGAGGAAAATAAAGTTTCCCTTCAAGCCTCATTTTCAAAGGGGTGCGCAGAGTATTGACCCTGCTGTTTCTTTCTCTATTTTGTACCACCAAAGTGCTTTAGAAGGGAGATACTTGAGTTCTTTCAACTTACCGCATTCTAGACGTTTAACAAAAGAAGACCTTCACCACCATGACTCGGTATCTTTCTGTTCCCAACGCTGCACTGCTCACAACTCCCCAAACACACAGGCCGTCCTGTTGTACGTTTCTCAAAGTAGTGCAGATCTGCCAATACTAAGTGACCTGGAATGCTTCCTAGAGTTCAAGAACCACACTGGATAAGGCCACAGGGATTACGCTGCATGCCAATCTGTGTCATGATACAAGAGGAAGGTTAGTTTGACGCTAGTGGTCAAACGGATTGGCCAATTCACTGAAGATTACCGAAGGATGAGCACCTACCAAAGAATAGCAACCTCCAAGTTTCTTTCCTCGAAAGTCACTAGTCATCACAAAGTCAATTGTGCTATGAAGAGAATATGTGCAACTACAGTGTTTGTCTGGGAGAATTAAGCCCGTAACTCTCTAAATCCGAATTAAGAAAATAAAGTTTCCCTTCAAGCTTTATTTTAAAAACGGCCTGCAGAGCATTGAACCTGCTGTTTCTTTCTCTATGTTGTACCTCCAAGGTGCTTTAGAAGGGAGATACTTGAGTTGCTTCAACTTACCACATTCTTCAGCTTTAACAAAAGAAGACCTTCAACCCCATGACTCGGCATCTAGCTGTTCCCAATGCTGCACTGCTCACAATTCCGCAAACACTCAGGCCGTCCTCTTCTACGTTTCTCATCCTAGTGCAGATCTGCCACTACTAAGAGACCTGGATTGCTTCCTAGAGTTCAAGAACCACACTTGATAAAGCTACAGGGATTTAGCTGCATGCCAATCTGCGTCATGATACAAGAGGAACGTTAGCTTGATGCTAGTGGTCCAACGGGTTCGCCAATTCACTGAAGATTACCGAAGGACGAGCACCTACCAAAGAATGGCAATCTCCAAGTTTCTTTCCTAGAAATTCGCTTGTCATCTCAAATGCAATTGAGCCGTGAAGGGAACGTGTGGAAGTACAGTGCTTCATAGTGAGAATTGATCCTGCAACTCTCTAAATCCCAATGAGGAAAATGAAGTATTCCAGCCAGACTTATTTTCAAAAGGGCCCACAGAGCACTGACCCTGCTGTTTCCTTCTCTATTTTGCATCTCCAAGGTGTTTTAGATGGGAGATACTTGAGTTCTTTCCACATACCATAATCTAGCAGTTTAAAAAAAGAAGCCGTTCACTGCCCATGACTTGGCATCTAACTGTTCCCATTGGTGCATTGCTCACAACTCCCTGAACTCACAGGCCGTAGTTCTTGTACGTTTCCCATCCTAGTGCAGACCTGCCAGTATTAAGAGACCTGTAATTCTTCCTAGAGCTCAGGAACCAATCTGAATAAGGCTATATGATTTCTGCTGCATGCTAACCTGTGGCATGATACAAGAGGAACGTTAGCTTGAGGCTAGTGGTCAAATGGGTTCGCAAATTCACGGAAGATTACTGAAGGACGAGCACCTACCAAAGAATGGCAACCTCCAAGTTTCTTTCCTAGGACCTCACTTGTCATCACAAAGGCAATTTTGCTATGAAGAGAACATACACAACCAGAGTGTTTGTCAGGGAGAATTGAGCCTGCAACTCTCTAAATCCCAAAGAAGAATATAAAATTTCCCTTCAAACCTTATTTTCAAAAGGGACTGCAGAGCATTGACCCTGCTGTTTATTTTTTATTTTATACCTCCAAGGTGCTTCAGAAGGGAGATACTTGAGTTGCTTCAACTTACCACATTCTAGAAGTTCAACAAAAGCAGACCTTCACCCCCATGACTCGGCATCTAGCTGTTCCCAAGGCTGCACTGCTCACAACTCCCCAAACACACAGGCCAGACTTCTTGTATGTTTCTCATTCTAGTGCAGATCTGCCACTACTAAGAGACCTGCAATACTTCCTAGAGCTCAAGAACCACACTGGATAAGTCTACAGGGATTCAGCTGCATGCCAATCTGTGTCATGATATAAGAGGAACGTTAGTTTGACGCTAGAGGTCAAACGGGATCGCCAATTCCCTGAAGATTACCGAAGGACGAGCACCTACCAAAGAATGGCAACCTCCAAGTTTCTTTCCTAGACACTCACTTGTCTTTCCAAAGACAATTGTGCTATGAAGAAAACATGTGCAACTACACTGTTTCTCTGGGAGAATTGAGTCCGTAACTCTCTTAATCCCAATGAAGAAAACAAAGTTTCCCTTCAAGCCTTATTTTCAAAAGGGCCCGCAGAGCCTTGACCCTGCAATTTCTTTCTCTATTTTGTACCTCCAAGGGGTTTTAGAAGGGAGATACCTGAGTTGCTTCAACTTACCACATTCAAGAGGTTTAACAATAGAAGCCCTTCATCCGGGAGACTCGGCATCTAGCTATTCCCAACGCTAAACTGCTCACAACTCCCCAAACACACAGGACGACCTCTTGTACGTTTCTCATCCTAGTGCAGATCTGCCACTACTAAGAGGCCTGGAATGCTTCCTAGATCTCAGGAACCACACTGGATAAGGCTACAGGGATACAGCTGCATGCCAATCGGTGTCATGATACAAGAGGAACTTTAGCTTGATGCTAGTGGTCAAACGGGGTCGCCAATCCACTGAAGATTACCGAAATATGAGCACTACCAAAGAATGGAAATCTCCAAGTTTCTTGACTAGACACTCACTTGTCATCACAAAGGCACTTTTGCTTTGAAGGGAACTTGTGCAACTACAGTGTTTCTCAGGGAGACTTGAGCCCGCAGCTCTCTAAATTCCAATGAGGAAAATAAAGTTTCCCTTCAAGCCTTTTATCAGAAGAGCCCACAGAGCCTTGACCTGCTCTTTCTTTCTCTATTTTGTACCTCCAAGGTGCTTTAGAAGGGAGATACATGAGTTGCTTCAACATACCACATTCTAGATATGTAAGAAAAGAAGCCCTTCACCCCCATGACTCGGCATCTAGCTTTTCCCATTGGTGCATTGCTCACAAATCCCCGAACCCACAGGCCGTATTTCGTGTACGTTTCACATTCTAGTGCAGACCCGTCAGCACTAAGAGACCTGGAATGCTTCCTAGAGCTCAGGAAGCAAACTGAATAAGGCTATATGGATTCTGCGGCATGCTGACCTGTGGCATGATACAAGAGGAACGTTAGCTTGAGGCTAGTGGTCAAATGGGGTCGCCAATTCACTGAAGATTACTGAAGGACTAGCACCTACCAAAGAATGGCAACCTCCAAGTTTCTTTCCTAGGAACTCACTTGTCATCACAAAGGCAATTGTGCTTTGAAGAGAACATGTGCAACTACAATGTTTGTCAGGGAGAATTGAGCCTGCAACTCTCTAAATCCCAAGAAGAAAATAAAGTTTCCCTTCAAGCCTTATTTTCAAAAGGGCCCGCAGAGCAATGACCCTGCTGTTTCTTTCTCTATTTTGTACCACCAAGGTGCTTTAGAAGGGAGATACTTGAGTTGCTTCAACTTACCACATTCTAGAAGTTTAACAAAAGAAGACCTTCACCCCCATGACTCGGCATCTAGCTGTTCCCAACGATGCACTGCTCACAACTTCCCAAACACACAGGCCGTCCTTCTTGTACGTTTTTCACACTAGTGCAGATCTGAAACTACTATGAGACCTGGAATGCTTCCTAGAGCTCAAGGACCACTCTGGATAAGGCTACAGGGGTTCATCTGCATGCCATTCTGTCTCATGATACAAGAGGAATGTTCGCTTGACGCTAGTGGTCAAACGGGTTCACCAATTCACTGAAGATTACCAAAGGATGAGCACCCCCAACGAATGGCAACCTCCAAGTTTCTTTACTAGAAACTCACTTGTCATCACAAAGGCAATTGTGGTATGAGGAGAACATGTGCAACTACAGTGTTTCTCAGGGAGAATTGAGCCAGCAACTCTCTAAGTCCCAAAGAGGAAAATAAAATTTCCCTTCCAGCCTTATTTTCAAAAGGGCCCGCAGAGCATTGACCCAGCTGTTTCTTTCTCTATTTTGTACCTCCAAGGTGCTTTAGAAGGGAGATACTGTAATTCTTTCAACTTACCACATCCTAGAGGTTTAACAATAAAATCCCTTCACATCCCATGACTCGGCATCTAGCTGTTCCCAAAGCTGCACTGCTCACAACTCCCAAAACACACAGGCCATCCTTCTTGTATGTTTCTCATCCTACGGCAGATCTGCCACTACTAAGAGAAGTGTAATGCTTCCTAGAGCTCAAGAACCACACTGGATAAGGCTACAGGGATTCAGCTGCATGCCAATCTGTGTCATGATTCAAGGGGAACGTTAGCTTGACACTATTGATCAAAAGGGTTCCCAATTCACTGAAGATAACCGAAGTATGAGCACCACTAAAGAATGGCAACCTCCAAGTTCCTTTACTAGAAACGCACTTGTCAGCCCAAAGGCAATTGTCCTGTGAAGGGAACTTGTGCAACTACAGTGTTTCTCAGGGAGAATTGAGCCCACAACTCTCTAAATTCCAATGAGGAAAATAAAGTTTCCCTTCAAGCCTCATTTTCAAAGGGGTGCGCAGAGTATTGACCCTGCTGTTTCTTTCTCTATTTTGTACCACCAAAGTGCTTTAGAAGGGAGATACTTGAGTTCTTTCAACTTACCGCATTCTAGACGTTTAACAAAAGAAGACCTTCACCACCATGACTCGGTATCTTTCTGTTCCCAACGCTGCACTGCTCACAACTCCCCAAACACACAGGCCGTCCTGTTGTACGTTTCTCAAAGTAGTGCAGATCTGCCAATACTAAGTGACCTGGAATGCTTCCTAGAGTTCAAGAACCACACTGGATAAGGCCACAGGGATTACGCTGCATGCCAATCTGTGTCATGATACAAGAGGAAGGTTAGTTTGACGCTAGTGGTCAAACGGATTGGCCAATTCACTGAAGATTACCGAAGGATGAGCACCTACCAAAGAATAGCAACCTCCAAGTTTCTTTCCTCGAAAGTCACTAGTCATCACAAAGTCAATTGTGCTATGAAGAGAATATGTGCAACTACAGTGTTTGTCTGGGAGAATTAAGCCCGTAACTCTCTAAATCCGAATTAAGAAAATAAAGTTTCCCTTCAAGCTTTATTTTAAAAACGGCCTGCAGAGCATTGAACCTGCTGTTTCTTTCTCTATGTTGTACCTCCAAGGTGCTTTAGAAGGGAGATACTTGAGTTGCTTCAACTTACCACATTCTTCAGCTTTAACAAAAGAAGACCTTCAACCCCATGACTCGGCATCTAGCTGTTCCCAATGCTGCACTGCTCACAACTCCGCAAACACTCAGACCGTCCTCTTCTACGTTTCTCATCCTAGTGCAGATCTGCCACTACTAAGAGACCTGGAATGCTTCCTAGAGTTCAAGAACCACACCTGATAAAGCTACAGGGATTTAGCTGCATGCCAATCTGCGTCATGATACAAGAGGAACGTTAGCTTGATGCTAGTGGTCCAACGGGTTCGCCAATTCACTGAAGATTACCGAAGGACGAGCACCTACCAAAGAATGGCAATCTCCAAGTTTCTTTCCTAGAAATTCGCTTGTCATCTCAAATGCAATTGAGCCGTGAAGGGAACGTGTGGAAGTACAGTGCTTCATAGTGAGAATTGATCCTGCAACTCTCTAAATCCCAATGAGGAAAATGAAGTATTCCAGCCAGAATTATTTTCAAAAGGGCCCACAGAGCACTGACCCTGCTGTTTCCTTCTCTATTTTGCATCTCCAAGGTGTTTTAGATGGGAGATACTTGAGTTCTTTCCACATACCATAATCTAGCAGTTTAAAAAAAGAAGCCGTTCACTGCCCATGACTTGGCATCTAACTGTTCCCATTGGTGCATTGCTCACAACTCCCTGAACTCACAGGCCGTAGTTCTTGTACGTTTCCCATCCTAGTGCAGACCTGCCAGTATTAAGAGACCTGTAATTCTTCCTAGAGCTCAGGAACCAATCTGAATAAGGCTATATGATTTCTGCTGCATGCTAACCTGTGGCATGATACAAGAGGAACGTTAGCTTGAGGCTAGTGGTCAAATGGGTTCGCAAATTCACGGAAGATTACTGAAGGACGAGCACCTACCAAAGAATGGCAACCTCCAAGTTTCTTTCCTAGGACCTCACTTGTCATCACAAAGGCAATTTTGCTATGAAGAGAACATACACAACCAGAGTGTTTGTCAGGGAGAATTGAGCCTGCAACTCTCTAAATCCCAAAGAAGAATATAAAATTTCCCTTCAAACCTTATTTTCAAAAGGGACTGCAGAGCATTGACCCTGCTGTTTATTTTTTATTTTGTACCTCCAAGGTGCTTCAGAAGGGAGATACTTGAGTTGCTTCAACTTACCACATTCTAGAAGTTCAACAAAAGCAGACCTTCACCCCCATGACTCGGCATCTAGCTGTTCCCAAGGCTGCACTGCTCACAACTCCCCAAACACACAGGCCAGACTTCTTGTATGTTTCTCATTCTAGGGCAGATCTGCCACTACTAAGAGACCTGCAATACTTCCTAGAGCGCAAGAACCACACTGGATAAGTCTACAGGGATTCAGCTGCATGCCAATCTGTGTCATGATATAAGAGGAACGTTAGTTTGACGCTAGAGGTCAAACGGGATCGCCAATTCCCTGAAGATTACCGAAGGACGAGCACCTACCAAAGAATGGCAACCTCCAAGTTTCTTTCCTAGACACTCACTTGTCTTTCCAAAGACAATTGTGCTATGAAGAAAACATGTGCAACTACACTGTTTCTCTGGGAGAATTGAGTCCGTAACTCTCTTAATCCCAATGAAGAAAACAAAGTTTCCCTTCAAGCCTTATTTTCAAAAGGGCCCGCAGAGCCTTGACCCTGCAATTTCTTTCTCTATTTTGTACCTCCAAGGGGTTTTAGAAGGGAGATACCTGAGTTGCTTCAACTTACCACATTCAAGAGGTTTAACAATAGAAGCCCTTCATCCGGGAGACTCGGCATCTAGCTATTCCCAACGCTGAACTGCTCACAACTCCCCAAACACACAGGACGACCTCTTGTACGTTTCTCATCCTAGTGCAGATCTGCCACTACTAAGAGGCCTGGAATGCTTCCTAGATCTCAGGAACCACACTGGATAAGGCTACAGGGATACAGCTGCATGCCAATCGGTGTCATGATACAAGAGGAACGTTAGCTTGACGCTAGTGGACAAACGGGTTCGCCAATTCACTGAAGATTACCGAAGGATGAGCACCTACCAAAGAATGGCAACCTCCAAGTTTCTTTCTAGGAACTAACTTGTCATCACAAAGGTAATTGTGCTTTGAAGAAAACATGTGCAACTACAGTGTTTCTCAGGGAGAATTGAGCCTGCAACTCTCTAAATCCCAATGAAAATAAAGTTTCCCCTCAAGCCTTAGTTTCAAAAGGGCCCACAGAACGTTGACCCTGCTGTTTCATTCTCAATTGTGTACCACGAAGGTGATTTAGAAGGGAGATACTTGAGTTGCTTCAACTTACCACATTCTAGAGGTTTAAGAAAAGAATACCTGCACCCCATGACTCGGCATCTAGCTGTTCCCAACGCTGCACTGCTCAGAACTCCCCAAACACACATGCCTTCCTTCTTTTACGTGTCTCATCCTAGTGCAGATCTGCAACTACTAAGACACCTGGAATGCTTCCTAGACCTCAAGTACCAACCACACTGGATAAGGCTACAGGGATTCAGCTGCATGCCAACCTGTGGCATGATACAAGAGGAACTTTAGCCTGATGCTAGTGGTCAAACGGGGTCGCCAATCCACTGAAGATTACCGAAATATGAGCACTACCAAAGAATGGAAATCTCCAAGTTTCTTGACTAGACACTCACTTGTCATCACAAAGGCACTTTTGCTTTGAAGGGAACTTGTGCAACTACAGTGTTTCTCAGGGAGACTTGAGCCCGCAGCTCTCTAAATTCCAATGAGGAAAATAAAGTTTCCCTTCAAGCCTTTTATCAGAAGAGCCCACAGAGCCTTGACCTGCTCTTTCTTTCTCTATTTTGTACCTCCAAGGTGCTTTAGAAGGGAGATACATGAGTTGCTTCAACATACCACATTCTAGATATGTAAGAAAAGAAGCCCTTCACCCCCATGACTCGGCATCTAGCTTTTCCCATTGGTGCATTGCTCACAAATCCCCGAACCCACAGGCCGTATTTCGTGTACGTTTCACATTCTAGTGCAGACCCGTCAGCACTAAGAGACCTGGAATGCTTCCTAGAGCTCAGGAAGCAAACTGAATAAGGCTATATGGATTCTGCGGCATGCTGACCTGTGGCATGATACAAGAGGAACGTTAGCTTGAGGCTAGTGGTCAAATGGGGTCGCCAATTCACTGAAGATTACTGAAGGACTAGCACCTACCAGAGAATGGCAACCTCCAAGTTTCTTTCCTAGGAACTCACTTGTCATCACAAAGGCAATTGTGCTTTGAAGAGAACATGTGCAACTACAATGTTTGTCAGGGAGAATTGAGCCTGCAACTCTCTAAATCCCAAGAAGAAAATAAAGTTTCCCTTCAAGCCTTATTTTCAAAAGGGCCCGCAGAGCAATGACCCTGCTGTTTCTTTCTCTATTTTGTACCACCAAGGTGCTTTAGAAGGGAGATACTTGAGTTGCTTCAACTTACCACATTCTAGAAGTTTAACAAAAGAAGACCTTCACCCCCATGACTCGGCATCTAGCTGTTCCCAACGATGCACTGCTCACAACTTCCCAAACACACAGGCCGTCCTTCTTGTACGTTTTTCACACTAGTGCAGATCTGAAACTACTATGAGACCTGGAATGCTTCCTAGAGCTCAAGGACCACTCTGGATAAGGCTACAGGGGTTCATCTGCATGCCATTCTGTCTCATGATACAAGAGGAATGTTCGCTTGACGCTAGTGGTCAAACGGGTTCGCCAATTCACTGAAGATTACCGAAGGATGAGCACCTACCAAAGAATGGCAACCTCCAAGTTTCTTTCTAGGAACTAACTTGTCATCACAAAGGTAATTGTGCTTTGAAGACAACATGTGCAACTACAGTGTTTCTCAGGGAGAATTGAGCCTGCAACTCTCTAAATCCCAAGAAGAAAACAAAGTTTCCCTTCAAGCCTTATTTTCAAAAGGGCCCGCAGAGCCTTGACCCTGCAATTTCTTTCTCTATTTTGTACCTCCAAGGGGTTTTAGAAGGGAGATACCTGAGTTGCTTCAACTTACCACATTCAAGAGGTTTAACAATAGAAGCCCTTCATCCGGGAGACTCGGCATCTAGCTATTCCCAACGCTGAACTGCTCACAACTCCCCAAACACACAGGACGACCTCTTGTACGTTTCTCATCCTAGTGCAGATCTGCCACTACTAAGAGGCCTGGAATGCTTCCTAGATCTCAGGAACCACACTGGATAAGGCTACAGGGATACAGCTGCATGCCAATCGGTGTCATGATACAAGAGGACCGTTAGCTTGACGCTAGTGGACAAACGGGTTCGCCAATTCACTGAAGATTACCGAAGGATGAGCACCTACCAAAGAATGGCAACCTCCAAGTTTCTTTCTAGGAACTAACTTGTCATCACAAAGGTAATTGTGCTTTGAAGAAAACATGTGCAACTACAGTGTTTCTCAGGGAGAATTGAGCCTGCAACTCTCTAAATCCCAATGAAAATAAAGTTTCCCCTCAAGCCTTAGTTTCAAAAGGGCCCACAGAACGTTGACCCTGCTGTTTCATTCTCAATTGTGTACCACGAAGGTGATTTAGAAGGGAGATACTTGAGTTGCTTCAACTTACCACATTCTAGAGGTTTAAGAAAAGAATACCTGCACCCCATGACTCGGCATCTAGCTGTTCCCAACGCTGCACTGCTCAGAACTCCCCAAACACACATGCCTTCCTTCTTTTACGTGTCTCATCCTAGTGCAGATCTGCAACTACTAAGACACCTGGAATGCTTCCTAGACCTCAAGAACCAACCACACTGGATAAGGCTACAGGGATTCAGCTGCATGCCAACCTGTGGCATGATACAAGAGGAACTTTAGCCTGATGCTAGTGGTCAAACGGGGTCGCCAATCCACTGAAGATTACCGAAATATGAGCACTACCAAAGAATGGAAATCTCCAAGTTTCTTGACTAGACACTCACTTGTCATCACAAAGGCACTTTTGCTTTGAAGGGAACTTGTGCAACTACAGTGTTTCTCAGGGAGACTTGAGCCCGCAGCTCTCTAAATTCCAATGAGGAAAATAAAGTTTCCCTTCAAGCCTTTTATCAGAAGAGCCCACAGAGCCTTGACCTGCTCTTTCTTTCTCTATTTTGTACCTCCAAGGTGCTTTAGAAGGGAGATACATGAGTTGCTTCAACATACCACATTCTAGATATGTAAGAAAAGAAGCCCTTCACCCCCATGACTCGGCATCTAGCTTTTCCCATTGGTGCATTGCTCACAAATCCCCGAACCCACAGGCCGTATTTCGTGTACGTTTCACATTCTAGTGCAGACCCGTCAGCACTAAGAGACCTGGAATGCTTCCTAGAGCTCAGGAAGCAAACTGAATAAGGCTATATGGATTCTGCGGCATGCTGACCTGTGGCATGATACAAGAGGAACGTTAGCTTGAGGCTAGTGGTCAAATGGGGTCGCCAATTCACTGAAGATTACTGAAGGACTAGCACCTACCAGAGAATGGCAACCTCCAAGTTTCTTTCCTAGGAACTCACTTGTCATCACAAAGGCAATTGTGCTTTGAAGAGAACATGTGCAACTACAATGTTTGTCAGGGAGAATTGAGCCTGCAACTCTCTAAATCCCAAGAAGAAAATAAAGTTTCCCTTCAAGCCTTATTTTCAAAAGGGCCCGCAGAGCAATGACCCTGCTGTTTCTTTCTCTATTTTGTACCACCAAGGTGCTTTAGAAGGGAGATACTTGAGTTGCTTCAACTTACCACATTCTAGAAGTTTAACAAAAGAAGACCTTCACCCCCATGACTCGGCATCTAGCTGTTCCCAACGATGCACTGCTCACAACTTCCCAAACACACAGGCCGTCCTTCTTGTACGTTTTTCACACTAGTGCAGATCTGAAACTACTATGAGACCTGGAATGCTTCCTAGAGCTCAAGGACCACTCTGGATAAGGCTACAGGGGTTCATCTGCATGCCATTCTGTCTCATGATACAAGAGGAATGTTCGCTTGACGCTAGTGGTCAAACGGGTTCACCAATTCACTGAAGATTACCAAAGGATGAGCACCCCCAACGAATGGCAACCTCCAAGTTTCTTTACTAGAAACTCACTTGTCATCACAAAGGCAATTGTGGTATGAGGAGAACATGTGCAACTACAGTGTTTCTCAGGGAGAATTGAGCCAGCAACTCTCTAAGTCCCCAAGAGGAAAATAAAATTTCCCTAACAGCCTTATTTTCAAAAGGGCCCGCAGAGCATTGACCCAGCTGTTTCTTTCTCTATTTTGTACCTCCAAGGTGCTTTAGAAGGGAGATACTGTAATTCTTTCAACTTACCACATCCTAGAGGTTTAACAATAAAATCCCTTCACATCCCATGACTCGGCATCTAGCTGTTCCCAAAGCTGCACTGCTCACAACTCCCAAAACACACAGGCCATCCTTCTTGTATGTTTCTCATCCTACGGCAGATCTGCCACTACTAAGAGAAGTGTAATGCTTCCTAGAGCTCAAGAACCACACTGGATAAGGCTACAGGGATTCAGCTGCATGCCAATCGGTGTCATGATTCAAGGGGAACGTTAGCTTGACACTATTGATCAAAAGGGTTCCCAATTCACTGAAGATAACCGAAGTATGAGCACCACTAAAGAATGGCAACCTCCAAGTTCCTTTACTAGAAACGCACTTGTCAGCCCAAAGGCAATTGTCCTGTGAAGGGAACTTGTGCAACTACAGTGTTTCTCAGGGAGAATTGAGCCCACAACTCTCTAAATTCCAATGAGGAAAATAAAGTTTCCCTTCAAGCCTTATTTTCAAAGGGGTGCGCAGAGTATTGACCCTGCTGTTTCTTTCTCTATTTTGTACCACCAAAGTGCTTTAGAAGGGAGATACTTGAGTTCTTTCAACTTACCGCATTCTAGACGTTTAACAAAAGAAGACCTTCACCACCATGACTCGGTATCTTTCTGTTCCCAACGCTGCACTGCTCACAACTCCCCAAACACACAGGCCGTCCTGTTGTACGTTTCTCAAAGTAGTGCAGATCTGCCAATACTAAGTGACCTGGAATGCTTCCTAGAGTTCAAGAACCACACTGGATAAGGCCACAGGGATTACGCTGCATGCCAATCTGTGTCATGATACAAGAGGAAGGTTAGTTTGACGCTAGTGGTCAAACGGATTGGCCAATTCACTGAAGATTACCGAAGGATGAGCACCTACCAAAGAATAGCAACCTCCAAGTTTCTTTCCTCGAAAGTCACTAGTCATCACAAAGTCAATTGTGCTATGAAGAGAATATGTGCAACTACAGTGTTTGTCTGGGAGAATTAAGCCCGTAACTCTCTAAATCCGAATTAAGAAAATAAAGTTTCCCTTCAAGCCTTATTTTCAAAACGGCCTGCAGAGCATTGAACCTGCTGTTTCTTTCTCTATGTTGTACCTCCAAGGTGCTTTAGAAGGGAGATACTTGAGTTGCTTCAACTTACCACATTCTTCAGCTTTAACAAAAGAAGACCTTCAACCCCATGACTCGGCATCTAGCTGTTCCCAATGCTGCACTGCTCACAACTCCGCAAACACTCAGGCCGTCCTCTTCTACGTTTCTCATCCTAGTGCAGATCTGCCACTACTAAGAGACCTGGAATGCTTCCTAGAGTTCAAGAACCACACCTGATAAAGCTACAGGGATTTAGCTGCATGCCAATCTGCGTCATGATACAAGAGGAACGTTAGCTTGATGCTAGTGGTCCAACGGGTTCGCCAATTCACTGAAGATTACCGAAGGACGAGCACCTACCAAAGAATGGCAATCTCCAAGTTTCTTTCCTAGAAATTCGCTTGTC
Source organism: Balaenoptera acutorostrata (assembly GCF_949987535.1). Classification (NCBI taxonomy): domain Eukaryota; kingdom Metazoa; phylum Chordata; class Mammalia; order Artiodactyla; family Balaenopteridae; genus Balaenoptera; species Balaenoptera acutorostrata. The sequence continues at coordinate 38,056 of NW_026646587.1, forward strand.
ATCTCAAATGCAATTGAGCCGTGAAGGGAACGTGTGGAAGTACAGTGCTTCATAGTGAGAATTGATCCTGCAACTCTCTAAATCCCAATGAGGAAAATGAAGTATTCCAGCCAGAATTATTTTCAAAAGGGCCCACAGAGCACTGACCCTGCTGTTTCCTTCTCTATTTTGCATCTCCAAGGTGTTTTAGATGGGAGATACTTGAGTTCTTTCCACATACCATAATCTAGCAGTTTAAAAAAAGAAGCCGTTCACTGCCCATGACTTGGCATCTAACTGTTCCCATTGGTGCATTGCTCACAACTCCCTGAACTCACAGGCCGTAGTTCTTGTACGTTTCCCATCCTAGTGCAGACCTGCCAGTATTAAGAGACCTGTAATTCTTCCTAGAGCTCAGGAACCAATCTGAATAAGGCTATATGATTTCTGCTGCATGCTAACCTGTGGCATGATACAAGAGGAACGTTAGCTTGAGGCTAGTGGTCAAATGGGTTCGCAAATTCACGGAAGATTACTGAAGGACGAGCACCTACCAAAGAATGGCAACCTCCAAGTTTCTTTCCTAGGACCTCACTTGTCATCACAAAGGCAATTTTGCTATGAAGAGAACATACACAACCAGAGTGTTTGTCAGGGAGAATTGAGCCTGCAACTCTCTAAATCCCAAAGAAGAATATAAAATTTCCCTTCAAACCTTATTTTCAAAAGGGACTGCAGAGCATTGACCCTGCTGTTTATTTTTTATTTTGTACCTCCAAGGTGCTTCAGAAGGGAGATACTTGAGTTGCTTCAACTTACCACATTCTAGAAGTTCAACAAAAGCAGACCTTCACCCCCATGACTCGGCATCTAGCTGTTCCCAAGGCTGCACTGCTCACAACTCCCCAAACACACAGGCCAGACTTCTTGTATGTTTCTCATTCTAGTGCAGATCTGCCACTACTAAGAGACCTGCAATACTTCCTAGAGCTCAAGAACCACACTGGATAAGTCTACAGGGATTCAGCTGCATGCCAATCTGTGTCATGATATAAGAGGAACGTTAGTTTGACGCTAGAGGTCAAACGGGATCGCCAATTCCCTGAAGATTACCGAAGGACGAGCACCTACCAAAGAATGGCAACCTCCAAGTTTCTTTCCTAGACACTCACTTGTCTTTCCAAAGACAATTGTGCTATGAAGAAAACATGTGCAACTACACTGTTTCTCTGGGAGAATTGAGTCCGTAACTCTCTTAATCCCAATGAAGAAAACAAAGTTTCCCTTCAAGCCTTATTTTCAAAAGGGCCCGCAGAGCCTTGACCCTGCAATTTCTTTCTCTATTTTGTACCTCCAAGGGGTTTTAGAAGGGAGATACCTGAGTTGCTTCAACTTACCACATTCAAGAGGTTTAACAATAGAAGCCCTTCATCCGGGAGACTCGGCATCTAGCTATTCCCAACGCTAAACTGCTCACAACTCCCCAAACACACAGGACGACCTCTTGTACGTTTCTCATCCTAGTGCAGATCTGCCACTACTAAGAGGCCTGGAATGCTTCCTAGATCTCAGGAACCACACTGGATAAGGCTACAGGGATACAGCTGCATGCCAATCGGTGTCATGATACAAGAGGAACTTTAGCTTGATGCTAGTGGTCAAACGGGGTCGCCAATCCACTGAAGATTACCGAAATATGAGCACTACCAAAGAATGGAAATCTCCAAGTTTCTTGACTAGACACTCACTTGTCATCACAAAGGCACTTTTGCTTTGAAGGGAACTTGTGCAACTACAGTGTTTCTCAGGGAGACTTGAGCCCGCAGCTCTCTAAATTCCAATGAGGAAAATAAAGTTTCCCTTCAAGCCTTTTATCAGAAGAGCCCACAGAGCCTTGACCTGCTCTTTCTTTCTCTATTTTGTACCTCCAAGGTGCTTTAGAAGGGAGATACATGAGTTGCTTCAACATACCACATTCTAGATATGTAAGAAAAGAAGCCCTTCACCCCCATGACTCGGCATCTAGCTTTTCCCATTGGTGCATTGCTCACAAATCCCCGAACCCACAGGCCGTATTTCGTGTACGTTTCACATTCTAGTGCAGACCCGTCAGCACTAAGAGACCTGGAATGCTTCCTAGAGCTCAGGAAGCAAACTGAATAAGGCTATATGGATTCTGCGGCATGCTGACCTGTGGCATGATACAAGAGGAACGTTAGCTTGAGGCTAGTGGTCAAATGGGGTCGCCAATTCACTGAAGATTACTGAAGGACTAGCACCTACCAAAGAATGGCAACCTCCAAGTTTCTTTCCTAGGAACTCACTTGTCATCACAAAGGCAATTGTGCTTTGAAGAGAACATGTGCAACTACAATGTTTGTCAGGGAGAATTGAGCCTGCAACTCTCTAAATCCCAAGAAGAAAATAAAGTTTCCCTTCAAGCCTTATTTTCAAAAGGGCCCGCAGAGCAATGACCCTGCTGTTTCTTTCTCTATTTTGTACCACCAAGGTGCTTTAGAAGGGAGATACTTGAGTTGCTTCAACTTACCACATTCTAGAAGTTTAACAAAAGAAGACCTTCACCCCCATGACTCGGCATCTAGCTGTTCCCAACGATGCACTGCTCACAACTTCCCAAACACACAGGCCGTCCTTCTTGTACGTTTTTCACACTAGTGCAGATCTGAAACTACTATGAGACCTGGAATGCTTCCTAGAGCTCAAGGACCACTCTGGATAAGGCTACAGGGGTTCATCTGCATGCCATTCTGTCTCATGATACAAGAGGAATGTTCGCTTGACGCTAGTGGTCAAACGGGTTCACCAATTCACTGAAGATTACCAAAGGATGAGCACCCCCAACGAATGGCAACCTCCAAGTTTCTTTACTAGAAACTCACTTGTCATCACAAAGGCAATTGTGGTATGAGGAGAACATGTGCAACTACAGTGTTTCTCAGGGAGAATTGAGCCAGCAACTCTCTAAGTCCCAAAGAGGAAAATAAAATTTCCCTTCCAGCCTTATTTTCAAAAGGGCCCGCAGAGCATTGACCCAGCTGTTTCTTTCTCTATTTTGTACCTCCAAGGTGCTTTAGAAGGGAGATACTGTAATTCTTTCAACTTACCACATCCTAGAGGTTTAACAATAAAATCCCTTCACATCCCATGACTCGGCATCTAGCTGTTCCCAAAGCTGCACTGCTCACAACTCCCAAAACACACAGGCCATCCTTCTTGTATGTTTCTCATCCTACGGCAGATCTGCCACTACTAAGAGAAGTGTAATGCTTCCTAGAGCTCAAGAACCACACTGGATAAGGCTACAGGGATTCAGCTGCATGCCAATCTGTGTCATGATTCAAGGGGAACGTTAGCTTGACACTATTGATCAAAAGGGTTCCCAATTCACTGAAGATAACCGAAGTATGAGCACCACTAAAGAATGGCAACCTCCAAGTTCCTTTACTAGAAACGCACTTGTCAGCCCAAAGGCAATTGTCCTGTGAAGGGAACTTGTGCAACTACAGTGTTTCTCAGGGAGAATTGAGCCCACAACTCTCTAAATTCCAATGAGGAAAATAAAGTTTCCCTTCAAGCCTCATTTTCAAAGGGGTGCGCAGAGTATTGACCCTGCTGTTTCTTTCTCTATTTTGTACCACCAAAGTGCTTTAGAAGGGAGATACTTGAGTTCTTTCAACTTACCGCATTCTAGACGTTTAACAAAAGAAGACCTTCACCACCATGACTCGGTATCTTTCTGTTCCCAACGCTGCACTGCTCACAACTCCCCAAACACACAGGCCGTCCTGTTGTACGTTTCTCAAAGTAGTGCAGATCTGCCAATACTAAGTGACCTGGAATGCTTCCTAGAGTTCAAGAACCACACTGGATAAGGCCACAGGGATTACGCTGCATGCCAATCTGTGTCATGATACAAGAGGAACGTTAGTTTGACGCTAGTGGTCAAACGGATTGGCCAATTCACTGAAGATTACCGAAGGATGAGCACCTACCAAAGAATAGCAACCTCCAAGTTTCTTTCCTCGAAAGTCACTAGTCATCACAAAGTCAATTGTGCTATGAAGAGAATATGTGCAACTACAGTGTTTGTCTGGGAGAATTAAGCCCGTAACTCTCTAAATCCGAATTAAGAAAATAAAGTTTCCCTTCAAGCTTTATTTTAAAAACGGCCTGCAGAGCATTGAACCTGCTGTTTCTTTCTCTATGTTGTACCTCCAAGGTGCTTTAGAAGGGAGATACTTGAGTTGCTTCAACTTACCACATTCTTCAGCTTTAACAAAAGAAGACCTTCAACCCCATGACTCGGCATCTAGCTGTTCCCAATGCTGCACTGCTCACAATTCCGCAAACACTCAGGCCGTCCTCTTCTACGTTTCTCATCCTAGTGCAGATCTGCCACTACTAAGAGACCTGGATTGCTTCCTAGAGTTCAAGAACCACACTTGATAAAGCTACAGGGATTTAGCTGCATGCCAATCTGCGTCATGATACAAGAGGAACGTTAGCTTGATGCTAGTGGTCCAACGGGTTCGCCAATTCACTGAAGATTACCGAAGGACGAGCACCTACCAAAGAATGGCAATCTCCAAGTTTCTTTCCTAGAAATTCGCTTGTCATCTCAAATGCAATTGAGCCGTGAAGGGAACGTGTGGAAGTACAGTGCTTCATAGTGAGAATTGATCCTGCAACTCTCTAAATCCCAATGAGGAAAATGAAGTATTCCAGCCAGACTTATTTTCAAAAGGGCCCACAGAGCACTGACCCTGCTGTTTCCTTCTCTATTTTGCATCTCCAAGGTGTTTTAGATGGGAGATACTTGAGTTCTTTCCACATACCATAATCTAGCAGTTTAAAAAAAGAAGCCGTTCACTGCCCATGACTTGGCATCTAACTGTTCCCATTGGTGCATTGCTCACAACTCCCTGAACTCACAGGCCGTAGTTCTTGTACGTTTCCCATCCTAGTGCAGACCTGCCAGTATTAAGAGACCTGTAATTCTTCCTAGAGCTCAGGAACCAATCTGAATAAGGCTATATGATTTCTGCTGCATGCTAACCTGTGGCATGATACAAGAGGAACGTTAGCTTGAGGCTAGTGGTCAAATGGGTTCGCAAATTCACGGAAGATTACTGAAGGACGAGCACCTACCAAAGAATGGCAACCTCCAAGTTTCTTTCCTAGGACCTCACTTGTCATCACAAAGGCAATTTTGCTATGAAGAGAACATACACAACCAGAGTGTTTGTCAGGGAGAATTGAGCCTGCAACTCTCTAAATCCCAAAGAAGAATATAAAATTTCCCTTCAAACCTTATTTTCAAAAGGGACTGCAGAGCATTGACCCTGCTGTTTATTTTTTATTTTGTACCTCCAAGGTGCTTCAGAAGGGAGATACTTGAGTTGCTTCAACTTACCACATTCTAGAAGTTCAACAAAAGCAGACCTTCACCCCCATGACTTGGCATCTTGCTGTTCCCAAGGCTGCACTGCTCACAACTCCCCAAACACACAGGCCAGACTTCTTGTATGTTTCTCATTCTAGTGCAGATCTGCCACTACTAAGAGACCTGCAATACTTCCTAGAGCTCAAGAACCACACTGGATAAGTCTACAGGGATTCAGCTGCATGCCAATCTGTGTCATGATATAAGAGGAACGTTAGTTTGACGCTAGAGGTCAAACGGGATCGCCAATTCCCTGAAGATTACCGAAGGACGAGCACCTACCAAAGAATGGCAACCTCCAAGTTTCTTTCCTAGACACTCACTTGTCTTTCCAAAGACAATTGTGCTATGAAGAAAACATGTGCAACTACACTGTTTCTCTGGGAGAATTGAGTCCGTAACTCTCTTAATCCCAATGAAGAAAACAAAGTTTCCCTTCAAGCCTTATTTTCAAAAGGGCCCGCAGAGCCTTGACCCTGCAATTTCTTTCTCTATTTTGTACCTCCAAGGGGTTTTAGAAGGGAGATACCTGAGTTGCTTCAACTTACCACATTCAAGAGGTTTAACAATAGAAGCCCTTCATCCGGGAGACTCGGCATCTAGCTATTCCCAACGCTGAACTGCTCACAACTCCCCAAACACACAGGACGACCTCCTGTACGTTTCTCATCCTAGTGCAGATCTGCCACTACTAAGAGGCCTGGAATGCTTCCTAGATCTCAGGAACCACACTGGATAAGGCTACAGGGATACAGCTGCATGCCAATCGGTGTCATGATACAAGAGGACCGTTAGCTTGACGCTAGTGGACAAACGGGTTCGCCAATTCACTGAAGATTACCGAAGGATGAGCACCTACCAAAGAATGGCAACCTCCAAGTTTCTTTCTAGGAACTAACTTGTCATCACAAAGGTAATTGTGCTTTGAAGAAAACATGTGCAACTACAGTGTTTCTCAGGGAGAATTGAGCCTGCAACTCTCTAAATCCCAATGAAAATAAATTTTCCCCTCAAGCCTTAGTTTCAAAAGGGCCCACAGAACGTTGACCCTGCTGTTTCATTCTCAATTGTGTACCACGAAGGTGATTTAGAAGGGAGATACTTGAGTTGCTTCAACTTACCACATTCTAGAGGTTTAAGAAAAGAATACCTGCACCCCATGACTCGGCATCTAGCTGTTCCCAACGCTGCACTGCTCAGAACTCCCCAAACACACATGCCTTCCTTCTTTTACGTGTCTCATCCTAGTGCAGATCTGCAACTACTAAGACACCTGGAATGCTTCCTAGACCTCAAGAACCAACCACACTGGATAAGGCTACAGGGATTCAGCTGCATGCCAACCTGTGGCATGATACAAGAGGAACTTTAGCCTGATGCTAGTGGTCAAACGGGGTCGCCAATCCACTGAAGATTACCGAAATATGAGCACTACCAAAGAATGGAAATCTCCAAGTTTCTTGACTAGACACTCACTTGTCATCACAAAGGCACTTTTTCTTTGAAGGGAACTTGTGCAACTATAGTGTTTCTCAGGGAGACTTGAGCCCGCAGCTCTCTAAATTCCAATGAGGAAAATAAAGTTTCCCTTCAAGCCTTTTATCAGAAGAGCCCACAGAGCCTTGACCTGCTCTTTCTTTCTCTATTTTGTACCTCCAAGGTGCTTTAGAAGGGAGATACATGAGTTGCTTCAACATACCACATTCTAGATATGTAAGAAAAGAAGCCCTTCACCCCCATGACTCGGCATCTAGCTTTTCCCATTGGTGCATTGCTCACAAATCCCCGAACCCACAGGCCGTATTTCGTGTACGTTTCACATTCTAGTGCAGACCCGTCAGCACTAAGAGACCTGGAATGCTTCCTAGAGCTCAGGAAGCAAACTGAATAAGGCTATATGGATTCTGCGGCATGCTGACCTGTGGCATGATACAAGAGGAACGTTAGCTTGAGGCTAGTGGTCAAATGGGGTCGCCAATTCACTGAAGATTACTGAAGGACTAGCACCTACCAAAGAATGGCAACCTCCAAGTTTCTTTCCTAGGAACTCACTTGTCATCACAAAGGCAATTGTGCTTTGAAGAGAACATGTGCAACTACAATGTTTGTCAGGGAGAATTGAGCCTGCAACTCTCTAAATCCCAAGAAGAAAATAAAGTTTCCCTTCAAGCCTTATTTTCAAAAGGGCCCGCAGAGCAATGACCCTGCTGTTTCTTTCTCTATTTTGTACCACCAAGGTGCTTTAGAAGGGAGATACTTGAGTTGCTTCAACTTACCACATTCTAGAAGTTTAACAAAAGAAGACCTTCACCCCCATGACTCGGCATCTAGCTGTTCCCAACGATGCACTGCTCACAACTTCCCAAACACACAGGCCGTCCTTCTTGTACGTTTTTCACACTAGTGCAGATCTGAAACTACTATGAGACCTGGAATGCTTCCTAGAGCTCAAGGACCACTCTGGATAAGGCTACAGGGGTTCATCTGCATGCCATTCTGTCTCATGATACAAGAGGAATGTTCGCTTGACGCTAGTGGTCAAACGGGTTCACCAATTCACTGAAGATTACCAAAGGATGAGCACCCCCAACGAATGGCAACCTCCAAGTTTCTTTACTAGAAACTCACTTGTCATCACAAAGGCAATTGTGGTATGAGGAGAACATGTGCAACTACAGTGTTTCTCAGGGAGAATTGAGCCAGCAACTCTCTAAGTCCCAAAGAGGAAAATAAAATTTCCCTTCCAGCCTTATTTTCAAAAGGGCCCGCAGAGCATTGACCCAGCTGTTTCTTTCTCTATTTTGTACCTCCAAGGTGCTTTAGAAGGGAGATACTGTAATTCTTTCAACTTACCACATCCTAGAGGTTTAACAATAAAATCCCTTCACATCCCATGACTCGGCATCTAGCTGTTCCCAAAGCTGCACTGCTCACAACTCCCAAAACACACAGGCCATCCTTCTTGTATGTTTCTCATCCTACGGCAGATCTGCCACTACTAAGAGAAGTGTAATGCTTCCTAGAGCTCAAGAACCACACTGGATAAGGCTACAGGGATTCAGCTGCATGCCAATCTGTGTCATGATTCAAGGGGAACGTTAGCTTGACACTATTGATCAAAAGGGTTCCCAATTCACTGAAGATAACCGAAGTATGAGCACCACTAAAGAATGGCAACCTCCAAGTTCCTTTACTAGAAACGCACTTGTCAGCCCAAAGGCAATTGTCCTGTGAAGGGAACTTGTGCAACTACAGTGTTTCTCAGGGAGAATTGAGCCCACAACTCTCTAAATTCCAATGAGGAAAATAAAGTTTCCCTTCAAGCCTCATTTTCAAAGGGGTGCGCAGAGTATTGACCCTGCTGTTTCTTTCTCTATTTTGTACCACCAAAGTGCTTTAGAAGGGAGATACTTGAGTTCTTTCAACTTACCGCATTCTAGACGTTTAACAAAAGAAGACCTTCACCACCATGACTCGGTATCTTTCTGTTCCCAACGCTGCACTGCTCACAACTCCCCAAACACACAGGCCGTCCTGTTGTACGTTTCTCAAAGTAGTGCAGATCTGCCAATACTAAGTGACCTGGAATGCTTCCTAGAGTTCAAGAACCACACTGGATAAGGCCACAGGGATTACGCTGCATGCCAATCTGTGTCATGATACAAGAGGAACGTTAGTTTGATGCTAGTGGTCAAACGGATTGGCCAATTCACTGAAGATTACCGAAGGATGAGCACCTACCAAAGAATAGCAACCTCCAAGTTTCTTTCCTCGAAAGTCACTAGTCATCACAAAGTCAATTGTGCTATGAAGAGAATATGTGCAACTACAGTGTTTGTCTGGGAGAATTAAGCCCGTAACTCTCTAAATCCGAATTAAGAAAATAAAGTTTCCCTTCAAGCCTTATTTTCAAAACGGCCTGCAGAGCATTGAACCTGCTGTTTCTTTCTCTATGTTGTACCTCCAAGGTGCTTTAGAAGGGAGATACTTGAGTTGCTTCAACTTACCACATTCTTCAGCTTTAACAAAAGAAGACCTTCAACCCCATGACTCGGCATCTAGCTGTTCCCAATGCTGCACTGCTCACAACTCCGCAAACACTCAGGCCGTCCTCTTCTACGTTTCTCATCCTAGTGCAGATCTGCCACTACTAAGAGACCTGGAATGCTTCCTAGAGTTCAAGAACCACACTTGATAAAGCTACAGGGATTTAGCTGCATGCCAATCTGCGTCATGATACAAGAGGAACGTTAGCTTGATGCTAGTGGTCCAACGGGTTCGCCAATTCACTGAAGATTACCGAAGGACGAGCACCTACCAAAGAATGGCAATCTCCAAGTTTCTTTCCTAGAAATTCGCTTGTCATCTCAAATGCAATTGAGCCGTGAAGGGAACGTGTGGAAGTACAGTGCTTCATAGTGAGAATTGATCCTACAACTCTCTAAATCCCAATGAGGAAAATGAAGTATTCCAGCCAGACTTATTTTCAAAAGGGCCCACAGAGCACTGACCCTGCTGTTTCCTTCTCTATTTTGCATCTCCAAGGTGTTTTAGATGGGAGATACTTGAGTTCTTTCCACATACCATAATCTAGCAGTTTAAAAAAAGAAGCCGTTCACTGCCCATGACTTGGCATCTAACTGTTCCCATTGGTGCATTGCTCACAACTCCCTGAACTCACAGGCCGTAGTTCTTGTACGTTTCCCATCCTAGTGCAGACCTGCCAGTATTAAGAGACCTGTAATTCTTCCTAGAGCTCAGGAACCAATCTGAATAAGGCTATATGATTTCTGCTGCATGCTAACCTGTGGCATGATACAAGAGGAACGTTAGCTTGAGGCTAGTGGTCAAATGGGTTCGCAAATTCACGGAAGATTACTGAAGGACGAGCACCTACCAAAGAATGGCAACCTCCAAGTTTCTTTCCTAGGAACTCACTTGTCATCACAAAGGCAATTTTGCTATGAAGAGAACATACACAACCAGAGTGTTTGTCAGGGAGAATTGAGCCTGCAACTCTCTAAATCCCAAAGAAGAATATAACATTTCCCTTCAAACCTTATTTTCAAAAGGGACTGCAGAGCATTGACCCTGCTGTTTATTTTTTTATTTTGTACCTCCAAGGTGCTTCAGAAGGGAGATACTTGAGTTGCTTCAACTTACCACATTCTAGAAGTTCAACAAAAGCAGACCTTCACCCCCATGACTTGGCATCTTGCTGTTCCCAAGGCTGCACTGCTCACAACTCCCCAAACACACAGGCCAGACTTCTTGTATGTTTCTCATTCTAGTGCAGATCTGCCACTACTAAGAGACCTGCAATACTTCCTAGAGCTCAAGAACCACACTGGATAAGTCTACAGGGATTCAGCTGCATGCCAATCTGTGTCATGATATAAGAGGAACGTTAGTTTGACGCTAGAGGTCAAACGGGATCGCCAATTCCCTGAAGATTACCGAAGGACGAGCACCTACCAAAGAATGGCAACCTCCAAGTTTCTTTCCTAGACACTCACTTGTCTTTCCAAAGACAATTGTGCTATGAAGAAAACATGTGCAACTACACTGTTTCTCTGGGAGAATTGAGTCCGTAACTCTCTTAATCCCAATGAAGAAAACAAAGTTTCCCTTCAAGCCTTATTTTCAAAAGGGCCCGCAGAGCCTTGACCCTGCAATTTCTTTCTCTATTTTGTACCTCCAAGGGGTTTTAGAAGGGAGATACCTGAGTTGCTTCAACTTACCACATTCAAGAGGTTTAACAATAGAAGCCCTTCATCCGGGAGACTCGGCATCTAGCTATTCCCAACGCTGAACTGCTCACAACTCCCCAAACACACAGGACGACCTCTTGTACGTTTCTCATCCTAGTGCAGATCTGCCACTACTAAGAGGCCTGGAATGCTTCCTAGATCTCAGGAACCACACTGGATAAGGCTACAGGGATACAGCTGCATGCCAATCGGTGTCATGATACAAGAGGAACGTTAGCTTGACGCTAGTGGACAAACGGGTTCGCCAATTCACTGAAGATTACCGAAGGATGAGCACCTACCAAAGAATGGCAACCTCCAAGTTTCTTTCTAGGAACTAACTTGTCATCACAAAGGTAATTGTGCTTTGAAGACAACATGTGCAACTACAGTGTTTCTCAGGGAGAATTGAGCCTGCAACTCTCTAAATCCCAATGAAAATAAAGTTTCCCCTCAAGCCTTAGTTTCAAAAGGGCCCACAGAACGTTGACCCTGCTGTTTCATTCTCAATTGTGTACCACGAAGGTGATTTAGAAGGGAGATACTTGAGTTGCTTCAACTTACCACATTCTAGAGGTTTAAGAAAAGAATACCTGCACCCCATGACTCGGCATCTAGCTGTTCCCAACGCTGCACTGCTCAGAACTCCCCAAACACACATGCCTTCCTTCTTTTACGTGTCTCATCCTAGTGCAGATCTGCAACTACTAAGACACCTGGAATGCTTCCTAGACCTCAAGAACCAACCACACTGGATAAGGCTACAGGGATTCAGCTGCATGCCAACCTGTGGCATGATACAAGAGGAACTTTAGCCTGATGCTAGTGGTCAAACGGGGTCGCCAATCCACTGAAGATTACCGAAATATGAGCACTACCAAAGAATGGAAATCTCCAAGTTTCTTGACTAGACACTCACTTGTCATCACAAAGGCACTTTTGCTTTGAAGGGAACTTGTGCAACTACAGTGTTTCTCAGGGAGACTTGAGCCCGCAGCTCTCTAAATTCCAATGAGGAAAATAAAGTTTCCCTTCAAGCCTTTTATCAGAAGAGCCCACAGAGCCTTGACCTGCTCTTTCTTTCTCTATTTTGTACCTCCAAGGTGCTTTAGAAGGGAGATACATGAGTTGCTTCAACATACCACATTCTAGATATGTAAGAAAAGAAGCCCTTCACCCCCATGACTCGGCATCTAGCTTTTCCCATTGGTGCATTGCTCACAAATCCCCGAACCCACAGGCCGTATTTCGTGTACGTTTCACATTCTAGTGCAGACCCGTCAGCACTAAGAGACCTGGAATGCTTCCTAGAGCTCAGGAAGCAAACTGAATAAGGCTATATGGATTCTGCGGCATGCTGACCTGTGGCATGATACAAGAGGAACGTTAGCTTGAGGCTAGTGGTCAAATGGGGTCGCCAATTCACTGAAGATTACTGAAGGACTAGCACCTACCAAAGAATGGCAACCTCCAAGTTTCTTTCCTAGGAACTCACTTGTCATCACAAAGGCAATTGTGCTTTGAAGAGAACATGTGCAACTACAATGTTTGTCAGGGAGAATTGAGCCTGCAACTCTCTAAATCCCAAGAAGAAAATAAAGTTTCCCTTCAAGCCTTATTTTCAAAAGGGCCCGCAGAGCAATGACCCTGCTGTTTCTTTCTCTATTTTGTACCACCAAGGTGCTTTAGAAGGGAGATACTTGAGTTGCTTCAACTTACCACATTCTAGAAGTTTAACAAAAGAAGACCTTCACCCCCATGACTCGGCATCTAGCTGTTCCCAACGATGCACTGCTCACAACTTCCCAAACACACAGGCCGTCCTTCTTGTACGTTTTTCACACTAGTGCAGATCTGAAACTACTATGAGACCTGGAATGCTTCCTAGAGCTCAAGGACCACTCTGGATAAGGCTACAGGGGTTCATCTGCATGCCATTCTGTCTCATGATACAAGAGGAATGTTCGCTTGACGCTAGTGGTCAAACGGGTTCACCAATTCACTGAAGATTACCAAAGGATGAGCACCCCCAACGAATGGCAACCTCCAAGTTTCTTTACTAGAAACTCACTTGTCATCACAAAGGCAATTGTGGTATGAGGAGAACATGTGCAACTACAGTGTTTCTCAGGGAGAATTGAGCCAGCAACTCTCTAAGTCCCAAAGAGGAAAATAAAATTTCCCTTCCAGCCTTATTTTCAAAAGGGCCCGCAGAGCATTGACCCAGCTGTTTCTTTCTCTATTTTGTACCTCCAAGGTGCTTTAGAAGGGAGATACTGTAATTCTTTCAACTTACCACATCCTAGAGGTTTAACAATAAAATCCCTTCACATCCCATGACTCGGCATCTAGCTGTTCCCAAAGCTGCACTGCTCACAACTCCCAAAACACACAGGCCATCCTTCTTGTATGTTTCTCATCCTACGGCAGATCTGCCACTACTAAGAGAAGTGTAATGCTTCCTAGAGCTCAAGAACCACACTGGATAAGGCTACAGGGATTCAGCTGCATGCCAATCTGTGTCATGATTCAAGGGGAACGTTAGCTTGACACTATTGATCAAAAGGGTTCCCAATTCACTGAAGATAACCGAAGTATGAGCACCACTAAAAAATGGCAACCTCCAAGTTCCTTTACTAGAAACGCACTTGTCAGCCCAAAGGCAATTGTCCTGTGAAGGGAACTTGTGCAACTACAGTGTTTCTCAGGGAGAATTGAGCCCACAACTCTCTAAATTCCAATGAGGAAAATAAAGTTTCCCTTCAAGCCTCATTTTCAAAGGGGTGCGCAGAGTATTGACCCTGCTGTTTCTTTCTCTATTTTGTACCACCAAAGTGCTTTAGAAGGGAGATACTTGAGTTCTTTCAACTTACCGCATTCTAGACGTTTAACAAAAGAAGACCTTCACCACCATGACTCGGTATCTTTCTGTTCCCAACGCTGCACTGCTCACAACTCCCCAAACACACAGGCCGTCCTGTTGTACGTTTCTCAAAGTAGTGCAGATCTGCCAATACTAAGTGACCTGGAATGCTTCCTAGAGTTCAAGAACCACACTGGATAAGGCCACAGGGATTACGCTGCATGCCAATCTGTGTCATGATACAAGAGGAACGTTAGTTTGACGCTAGTGGTCAAACGGATTGGCCAATTCACTGAAGATTACCGAAGGATGAGCACCTACCAAAGAATAGCAACCTCCAAGTTTCTTTCCTCGAAAGTCACTAGTCATCACAAAGTCAATTGTGCTATGAAGAGAATATGTGCAACTACAGTGTTTGTCTGGGAGAATTAAGCCCGTAACTCTCTAAATCCGAATTAAGAAAATAAAGTTTCCCTTCAAGCCTTATTTTCAAAACGGCCTGCAGAGCATTGAACCTGCTGTTTCTTTCTCTATGTTGTACCTCCAAGGTGCTTTAGAAGGGAGATACTTGAGTTGCTTCAACTTACCACATTCTTCAGCTTTAACAAAAGAAGACCTTCAACCCCATGACTCGGCATCTAGCTGTTCCCAATGCTGCACTGCTCACAACTCCGCAAACACTCAGGCCGTCCTCTTCTACGTTTCTCATCCTAGTGCAGATCTGCCACTACTAAGAGACCTGGAATGCTTCCTAGAGTTCAAGAACCACACTTGATAAAGCTACAGGGATTTAGCTGCATGCCAATCTGCGTCATGATACAAGAGGAACGTTAGCTTGATGCTAGTGGTCCAACGGGTTCGCCAATTCACTGAAGATTACCGAAGGACGAGCACCTACCAAAGAATGGCAATCTCCAAGTTTCTTTCCTAGAAATTCGCTTGTCATCTCAAATGCAATTGAGCCGTGAAGGGAACGTGTGGAAGTACAGTGCTTCATAGTGAGAATTGATCCTACAACTCTCTAAATCCCAATGAGGAAAATGAAGTATTCCAGCCAGACTTATTTTCAAAAGGGCCCACAGAGCACTGACCCTGCTGTTTCCTTCTCTATTTTGCATCTCCAAGGTGTTTTAGATGGGAGATACTTGAGTTCTTTCCACATACCATAATCTAGCAGTTTAAAAAAAGAAGCCGTTCACTGCCCATGACTTGGCATCTAACTGTTCCCATTGGTGCATTGCTCACAACTCCCTGAACTCACAGGCCGTAGTTCTTGTACGTTTCCCATCCTAGTGCAGACCTGCCAGTATTAAGAGACCTGTAATTCTTCCTAGAGCTCAGGAACCAATCTGAATAAGGCTATATGATTTCTGCTGCATGCTAACCTGTGGCATGATACAAGAGGAACGTTAGCTTGAGGCTAGTGGTCAAATGGGTTCGCAAATTCACGGAAGATTACTGAAGGACGAGCACCTACCAAAGAATGGCAACCTCCAAGTTTCTTTCCTAGGACCTCACTTGTCATCACAAAGGCAATTTTGCTATGAAGAGAACATACACAACCAGAGTGTTTGTCAGGGAGAATTGAGCCTGCAACTCTCTAAATCCCAAAGAAGAATATAAAATTTCCCTTCAAACCTTATTTTCAAAAGGGACTGCAGAGCATTGACCCTGCTGTTTATTTTTTATTTTGTACCTCCAAGGTGCTTCAGAAGGGAGATACTTGAGTTGCTTCAACTTACCACATTCTAGAAGTTCAACAAAAGCAGACCTTCACCCCCATGACTTGGCATCTTGCTGTTCCCAAGGCTGCACTGCTCACAACTCCCCAAACACACAGGCCAGACTTCTTGTATGTTTCTCATTCTAGTGCAGATCTGCCACTACTAAGAGACCTGCAATACTTCCTAGAGCTCAAGAACCACACTGGATAAGTCTACAGGGATTCAGCTGCATGCCAATCTGTGTCATGATATAAGAGGAACGTTAGTTTGACGCTAGAGGTCAAACGGGATCGCCAATTCCCTGAAGATTACCGAAGGACGAGCACCTACCAAAGAATGGCAACCTCCAAGTTTCTTTCCTAGACACTCACTTGTCTTTCCAAAGACAATTGTGCTATGAAGAAAACATGTGCAACTACACTGTTTCTCTGGGAGAATTGAGTCCGTAACTCTCTTAATCCCAATGAAGAAAACAAAGTTTCCCTTCAAGCCTTATTTTCAAAAGGGCCCGCAGAGCCTTGACCCTGCAATTTCTTTCTCTATTTTGTACCTCCAAGGGGTTTTAGAAGGGAGATACCTGAGTTGCTTCAACTTACCACATTCAAGAGGTTTAACAATAGAAGCCCTTCATCCGGGAGACTCGGCATCTAGCTATTCCCAACGCTGAACTGCTCACAACTCCCCAAACACACAGGACGACCTCTTGTACGTTTCTCATCCTAGTGCAGATCTGCCACTACTAAGAGGCCTGGAATGCTTCCTAGATCTCAGGAACCACACTGGATAAGGCTACAGGGATACAGCTGCATGCCAATCGGTGTCATGATACAAGAGGAACGTTAGCTTGACGCTAGTGGACAAACGGGTTCGCCAATTCACTGAAGATTACCGAAGGATGAGCACCTACCAAAGAATGGCAACCTCCAAGTTTCTTTCTAGGAACTAACTTGTCATCACAAAGGTAATTGTGCTTTGAAGACAACATGTGCAACTACAGTGTTTCTCAGGGAGAATTGAGCCTGCAACTCTCTAAATCCCAATGAAAATAAAGTTTCCCCTCAAGCCTTAGTTTCAAAAGGGCCCACAGAACGTTGACCCTGCTGTTTCATTCTCAATTGTGTACCACGAAGGTGATTTAGAAGGGAGATACTTGAGTTGCTTCAACTTACCACATTCTAGAGGTTTAAGAAAAGAATACCTGCACCCCATGACTCGGCATCTAGCTGTTCCCAACGCTGCACTGCTCAGAACTCCCCAAACACACATGCCTTCCTTCTTTTACGTGTCTCATCCTAGTGCAGATCTGCAACTACTAAGACACCTGGAATGCTTCCTAGACCTCAAGAACCAACCACACTGGATAAGGCTACAGGGATTCAGCTGCATGCCAACCTGTGGCATGATACAAGAGGAACTTTAGCCTGATGCTAGTGGTCAAACGGGGTCGCCAATCCACTGAAGATTACCGAAATATGAGCACTACCAAAGAATGGAAATCTCCAAGTTTCTTGACTAGACACTCACTTGTCATCACAAAGGCACTTTTGCTTTGAAGGGAACTTGTGCAACTACAGTGTTTCTCAGGGAGACTTGAGCCCGCAGCTCTCTAAATTCCAATGAGGAAAATAAAGTTTCCCTTCAAGCCTTTTATCAGAAGAGCCCACAGAGCCTTGACCTGCTCTTTCTTTCTCTATTTTGTACCTCCAAGGTGCTTTAGAAGGGAGATACATGAGTTGCTTCAACATACCACATTCTAGATATGTAAGAAAAGAAGCCCTTCACCCCCATGACTCGGCATCTAGCTTTTCCCATTGGTGCATTGCTCACAAATCCCCGAACCCACAGGCCGTATTTCGTGTACGTTTCACATTCTAGTGCAGACCCGTCAGCACTAAGAGACCTGGAATGCTTCCTAGAGCTCAGGAAGCAAACTGAATAAGGCTATATGGATTCTGCGGCATGCTGACCTGTGGCATGATACAAGAGGAACGTTAGCTTGAGGCTAGTGGTCAAATGGGGTCGCCAATTCACTGAAGATTACTGAAGGACTAGCACCTACCAAAGAATGGCAACCTCCAAGTTTCTTTCCTAGGAACTCACTTGTCATCACAAAGGCAATTGTGCTTTGAAGAGAACATGTGCAACTACAATGTTTGTCAGGGAGAATTGAGCCTGCAACTCTCTAAATCCCAAGAAGAAAATAAAGTTTCCCTTCAAGCCTTATTTTCAAAAGGGCCCGCAGAGCAATGACCCTGCTGTTTCTTTCTCTATTTTGTACCACCAAGGTGCTTTAGAAGGGAGATACTTGAGTTGCTTCAACTTACCACATTCTAGAAGTTTAACAAAAGAAGACCTTCACCCCCATGACTCGGCATCTAGCTGTTCCCAACGATGCACTGCTCACAACTTCCCAAACACACAGGCCGTCCTTCTTGTACGTTTTTCACACTAGTGCAGATCTGAAACTACTATGAGACCTGGAATGCTTCCTAGAGCTCAAGGACCACTCTGGATAAGGCTACAGGGGTTCATCTGCATGCCATTCTGTCTCATGATACAAGAGGAATGTTCGCTTGACGCTAGTGGTCAAACGGGTTCACCAATTCACTGAAGATTACCAAAGGATGAGCACCCCCAACGAATGGCAACCTCCAAGTTTCTTTACTAGAAACTCACTTGTCATCACAAAGGCAATTGTGGTATGAGGAGAACATGTGCAACTACAGTGTTTCTCAGGGAGAATTGAGCCAGCAACTCTCTAAGTCCCAAAGAGGAAAATAAAATTTCCCTTCCAGCCTTATTTTCAAAAGGGCCCGCAGAGCATTGACCCAGCTGTTTCTTTCTCTATTTTGTACCTCCAAGGTGCTTTAGAAGGGAGATACTGTAATTCTTTCAACTTACCACATCCTAGAGGTTTAACAATAAAATCCCTTCACATCCCATGACTCGGCATCTAGCTGTTCCCAAAGCTGCACTGCTCACAACTCCCAAAACACACAGGCCATCCTTCTTGTATGTTTCTCATCCTACGGCAGATCTGCCACTACTAAGAGAAGTGTAATGCTTCCTAGAGCTCAAGAACCACACTGGATAAGGCTACAGGGATTCAGCTGCATGCCAATCTGTGTCATGATTCAAGGGGAACGTTAGCTTGACACTATTGATCAAAAGGGTTCCCAATTCACTGAAGATAACCGAAGTATGAGCACCACTAAAGAATGGCAACCTCCAAGTTCCTTTACTAGAAACGCACTTGTCAGCCCAAAGGCAATTGTCCTGTGAAGGGAACTTGTGCAACTACAGTGTTTCTCAGGGAGAATTGAGCCCACAACTCTCTAAATTCCAATGAGGAAAATAAAGTTTCCCTTCAAGCCTCATTTTCAAAGGGGTGCGCAGAGTATTGACCCTGCTGTTTCTTTCTCTATTTTGTACCACCAAAGTGCTTTAGAAGGGAGATACTTGAGTTCTTTCAACTTACCGCATTCTAGACGTTTAACAAAAGAAGACCTTCACCACCATGACTCGGTATCTTTCTGTTCCCAACGCTGCACTGCTCACAACTCCCCAAACACACAGGCCGTCCTGTTGTACGTTTCTCAAAGTAGTGCAGATCTGCCAATACTAAGTGACCTGGAATGCTTCCTAGAGTTCAAGAACCACACTGGATAAGGCCACAGGGATTACGCTGCATGCCAATCTGTGTCATGATACAAGAGGAACGTTAGTTTGACGCTAGTGGTCAAACGGATTGGCCAATTCACTGAAGATTACCGAAGGATGAGCACCTACCAAAGAATAGCAACCTCCAAGTTTCTTTCCTCGAAAGTCACTAGTCATCACAAAGTCAATTGTGCTATGAAGAGAATATGTGCAACTACAGTGTTTGTCTGGGAGAATTAAGCCCGTAACTCTCTAAATCCGAATTAAGAAAATAAAGTTTCCCTTCAAGCCTTATTTTCAAAACGGCCTGCAGAGCATTGAACCTGCTGTTTCTTTCTCTATGTTGTACCTCCAAGGTGCTTTAGAAGGGAGATACTTGAGTTGCTTCAACTTACCACATTCTTCAGCTTTAACAAAAGAAGACCTTCAACCCCATGACTCGGCATCTAGCTGTTCCCAATGCTGCACTGCTCACAACTCCGCAAACACTCAGGCCGTCCTCTTC
>NW_026646588.1:300000-434318 GCF_949987535.1 Balaenoptera acutorostrata
TAGATATGGTCAATCCAGGTTGCATCACAGCCCCTGAACGAATTTTGTAAGAATTTCTCTCTCTTCCACTGTCTTTGTTTCACGGGTTTTCAAAAGTAATTTATTTTTATAATGGGGTTTAGCTGCTTTTCACGGCTGTGTTTATGCCGCTTTACACCCCCTTGACTCACTTACAGAGAGATATCAGTACATAGGTTTGACGATTCTTACTAGTCAGATATATTCTTGTGTGGTGAATAGGGGGTGTTGAGTCCAGTTCAGTGAGCAAGGAGTAGGTCTTGTCTACTACATATTGGGTTTATGGAACGGTATCTGAGCTAATTTGAAACCCTTGTTTTATGCATCACCCCAGCTCACCTTTCCCGTTCAGCAGCCATAGTGTGTTTTCTAAACGTGTGACTCTGTTCTGTTTTGTAACTCAGTTCAAGTGTAGCGGTTTTTACATTCCCTCTATAAGGGATATCTTATGATAAGTGTCTTTTTCTGTGTGACTTATTTCACTTAGAATCGTCGGACCTAAATCCACTCATCGTGCTGCTACTAGCCTTATGACGTGGATTTCATGGCTGAGGGATATTCCATTGTACATGAGGACCACAACTTCTTTATCCACTTTTCTCTTTCCTAGGATATTTAAGGTGAAATGAAGTGGGGGTTTTTGTCAACAGAGCAGCCCTAAACTTTGGGGTGCCTGTGTCTTGCTGATTCTTAGTTTTCCCAATTTATACGCCCATGAGAGGAAGCGCCCTATGCTCTCCAAGCTGTGTTTTTTAGATGTTTCAGAACACACCGTACACTTCTCCAGAGTGGCTGTTGGCAATTTACATCCCGCCCATCAGCGTAGCAAGGCTCCCATTTCTCCATGGCCGGTCCTGCATTTGTGGTTTGGACACTTTTTTCCGCATGGCCCTTTTGCCCGCTGGGAAGCGAGACTTCTTTGGAGCGCTGATTTGCCTTTCCAGGTTGCCTGGTTGGCCCAAAAGGGCGTATGCGTGTTTTCCTGAATATATTCAGGAAAACACGCATATGCCCTTTTTGGCCAAGGGCATCATTGTCCACGTTTTGCCGCTTTTCATGTGCTTTCAAGGTGATTCGAATCTACCTCCTGAAATCTGTTTCCTGCAATTCTGCCTTGCTTTCAAAGCCTCTTCGTTGCCTTCCCTCAATATATTTGTGGACGAGAGTTATCATTTATAACTCTGCAGGTTTGTGAATTGCAGTGCCCCTGAGCTCCATTTTTCCAGTCGGTTTTTTGGGAGCTGGCCGCAAAAGTGCAGGATGGCTTCAGGCCCTCTTCTGGTTCTGGGGGGCAGGCTGAGCTTGTGGTTAATTCTTCTTCCTGATGGGAAAATAGAGTGACCTGTGCTTGTCCCAACCCCTAGAGCTAGTCGCTCATTGGTTCCCCCTCTTCCCGTTCATCCTCAGGACAAATTGCAACCTGTACGGAACAGGAGGTTAAAGGTGCTGATTCTCCGAGGAGGGAGATGGCTAGTAAAGAGGCTGGAATGGCGAACCCGAGCACAGGAGATGAGAAATGAGGTGCGTTTTAGAAACCTTTCCCGATCACACGGTGTACCATCTTCTGAGCTTCTCTTGCATGTTTTCGATGTAGGAAGATGCCCTTGAACCTGGAGATTTGGGTCCCATGGGATGGTACCATGCAGTATTATTTTAAAGGATCTGCGTTGGCTCACCCAACCTCATCAAACCTCTCAGCCCCAAGAGTGTCCACCCTATGTCTCAATCAGCTGTGGGTCTAGATATGGTCAATCCAGGTTGCATCACAGCCACAGAATGTATTTTGTAAGAATTTCTCTCTCTTTCACTGTCTTTGTTTCACGGGTTTTGAAAAGTAGTTTATTTTTATAATGGGGTTTAGCTGCTTTTCTCGGCTGTGTTTATGCCGCTTTACACCCCCTTGACTCACTTACAGAGAGATATCAATACATAGGTTTGAAGATTCTTACTAGTCAGATATATTCTTGTGTGGTGAATAGGGGGTGTTGAGTCCAGTTCACTGAGCAAGGAGTAGGTCTTGTCTATTACATATTGGGTTTATTGAACGGTATCGGAGATAATTTGAAACCCTTGTTTTATGCATCACCCCACCTCACCTTTCCCGTTCAGCAGCCATAGTGTGTTTTCTGAACGTGTGACTCTGTTCTGTTTTGTAATTCAGTTCAAGTGTAGCGGTTTTTACATTCCCTCTCTAAGTGATATCTTATGATAAGTGTCTTTTTCTGTGTGACTTATTTTACTTAGAATCGTCGTACCTAAATCCACTCATCGTGCTGCTACTAGCCTTATGACGTGGATTTCATGGCTGAGTGATATTCCATTGTACATGAGGACCACAACTTCTTTATCCATTTTTCGCTTTCCTAGGATATTTAAGGTGTAATGAAGTGGGGGTTCTTGTCCACAGAGCAGCCCTAAACTTTGGGGTGCCTGTGTCTTGCTGATTTTTAGTTTTCCCAATTTATACGGCCATGAGTGGAAGTGCCCTATGCTCTCCAAGCTGTGTTTTTTAGATGTTTCAGAACACACCGTACACTTCTCCAGAGTGGCTGTTGGCAATTTACATCCCACCCATCAGCGTAGCAAGGCTCCCATTTCTCCATGGCCGGTCCTGCATTTCTGGTTTGGACACTTTTTTCCGCATGGCCCTTTTGCCCGCTGGGAAGCGAGACTTCTTTGGAGCGCTGATTGGCCTTTCCAGGTTGCTTGGTTGGCCAAAAAGGGCGTATGCGTTTTTTCCTGAATATATTCAGGAAAAAACGCATACGCCCTTTTTGGCCAAGGGCATCATTGTCCACGTTTTGCCGCTTTTCATGTGCTTTCAAGGCGATTCGAATCTACCTCCTGAAATCTGTTTCCTGCAATTCTGCCTTGCTTTCAAAGCCTCTTCGTTGCCTTCCCTTAATATATTTGTGGACGAGAGGTATCATTTAAAACTCTGCAGGTTTGTGAATTGCAGTGCCCCTGAGCTCCATTTTTCAACTCGCTTTTTTGGGAGCTGGCCGCAAAAGCGCAGGATTGCTTCAGGCCCTCTTCTGGTTCTGGGGGGCAGGCTGAGCTTGTGCTTAATTCTTCTTCCTGATGGGAAAATAGAGTGACCTGTGCCTGTCCCAACACCTAGAGCTAGTCTCTCATTGGTTCCCCCTCTTCCCCTTCATCCTCAGGACAAATTGCAACCTGTACGGAACAGGAGGTTAAAGGTGCTGATTCTCCAAGGAGGGAGATGGCTAGTAAATCGGCTGGAATGGCGAACCCGAGCAAAGGAGATGAGAAATGAGGTGCGTTTTAGAAACCTTTCCCGATCACACCGTGTACCATCTTCTGGGTTTCTCATGCCTGTTTTCGACGTAGGAAGATGCCCTTGAACCTGGAGATTTGGGACCCATGGGATGGGTACCATGCAGTATTACTTGAAAGGGTCTGCGTTGGCTCACACAACCTCACCAAACCTTTCAGCCCCAAGAGTGTCCACCCTTATGTCTCAATCAGCTGTGGGTCTAGATATGGTCAATCCAGGTTGCATCACAGCCCCTGAACGAATATTGTAAGAATTTCTCTCTCTTCCACTGTCTTTGTTTCACGGGTTTTCAAAAGTAATTTATTTTTATAATGGGGTTTAGCTGCTTTTCACGGCTGTGTTTATGCCGCTTTACACCCCCTTGACTCACTTACAGAGAGATATCAGTACATAGGTTTGACGATTCTTACTAGTCAGATATATTCTTGTGCGGTGAATAGGGGGTGTTGAGTCCAGTTCACTGAGCAAGGAGTAGGTCTTGTCTATTACATATTGGGTTTATGGAACGGTATCTGAGCTAATTTGAAACGCTTGTTTTATGCATCACCCCACCTCACCTTTCCGCTTCAGCAGCCATAGTGTGTTTTCTGAACGTGTGACTCTGTTCTGTTTTGTAATTCAGTTCCAATGTAGCGGTTTTTACATTCCCTCTATAAGTGATATCTTATGATAAGTGTCTTTTTCTGTGTGACTTATTTCACTTAGAATCGTCGGACCTAAATCCACTCATCGTGCTGCTACTAGCCTTATGACGTTGATTTCATGGCTGAGTGATATTCCATTGTACATGAGGACCACAACTTCTTTATCCAGTTTTCTCTTTCCTAGGATATTTAAGGTGTAATGAAGTGGGGGTTCTTGTCCACAGAGCAGCCCTAAACTTTGGGGTGCCTGTGTCTTGCTGATTTTAGTTTTCCCAATTTATACGCCCATGAGTGGAAGTGCCCTATACTCTCTAAGCTGTGTTTTTTAGATGTCTCAGGACACACCGTACACTTCTCCAGAGTGGCTGTTGGCAATTTACATCCCGCCCATCAGCGTAGTAAGGCTCCCATTTCTCCATGGCCGGTCCTGCATTTCTGGTTTTGACACATTTTTCCGCATGGCCCTTTTGCCCGATGGGAAGCGAGACTTCTTTGGAGCGCTGATTTGCCTTTCCAGATTGCTTGGTTGGCCAAAAAGGGCGTATGCGTTTTTTCCTGAATATATTCAGGAAAAAACGCATACGCCCTTTTTGGCCAAGGGCATCGTTGTCCACGTTTTGCCGCTTTTCATGTGCTTTCAAGGCGATTCGAATCTACCTCCTGAAATCTGTTTCCTGCAATTCTGCCTTGCTTTCAAATCCTCTTCGTTGCCTTCCCTCAATATATTTGTGGACGAGAGTTATCATTTTTAACTCTGCAGGTTTGTGAATTGCAGTGCCCATGAGCTCCATTTTTCAACTCGCTTTTTTGGGAGCTGGCCGCAAAAGTGCAGGATTGCTTCAGGCCCTCTTCTGGTTCTGGGGGGGCAGGCTGAGCTTGTGGTTAATTCTTCTTCCTGATGGGAAAATAGAGTGACCTGTGCCTGTCCCAACACCTAGAGCTAGTCTCTCATTGGTTCGCCCTCTTCCCGTTCATCCTCAGGACAAATTGCAACCTGTACGGAACAGGAGGTTAAAGGTGCTGATTCTCCAAGGAGGGAGATGGCTAGTA
This sequence comes from Balaenoptera acutorostrata, assembly GCF_949987535.1. Classification (NCBI taxonomy): domain Eukaryota; kingdom Metazoa; phylum Chordata; class Mammalia; order Artiodactyla; family Balaenopteridae; genus Balaenoptera; species Balaenoptera acutorostrata. The sequence goes on from NW_026646588.1 coordinate 305,011, forward strand.
AAGAGGCTGGAATGGCGAACCCGAGCAAAGGAGATGAAAAATGAGGTGCGTTTTAGAAACCTTTCCCGATCACACGGTGTACCATCTTCTGGGCTTCTCATGCATGTTTTCGATGTAGGAAGATTCCCTTGAACCTGGAGATTTGGGACCCATGGGATGGGTACCATGCAGTATTACTTTAAAGGGTCTGCGTTGGCTCACCCAACCTCACCAAACCTCTCAGCCCCAAAAGTGTCCACCCTTATGTCTCAATCAGCTGTGGGTCTAGATATGGTCAATCCAGGTTGCATCACAGCCCCTGAACGAAATGTGTAAGAATTTCTCTCTCTTTCACTGTCTTTGTTTCACGGGTTTTGAAAAGTAATTTATTTTTATAATGGGGTTTAGCTGCTTTTCACGGCTGTGTTTATGGCGCTTTACACCCCCTTGACTCACTTACAGAGAGATATCAATACATAGGTTTGAAGATTCTTACTAGTCAGATATATTCTTGTGTGGTGAATAGGGGGTGTTGAGTCCAGTTCACTGAGCAAGGAGTAGGTCTTGTCTACTACATATTGGGTTTATGGAACGGTATCTGAGCTAATTTGAAACCCTTGTTTTATGCATCACCCCAGCTCACCTTTCCCGTTCAGCAGCCATAGTGTGTTTTCTAAACGTGTGACTCTGTTCTGTTTTGTAACTCAGTTCAAGTGTAGCGGTTTTTACATTCCCTCTATAAGGGATATCTTATGATAAGTGTCTTTTTCTGTGTGACTTATTTCACTTAGAATCGTCGGACCTAAATCCACTCATCGTGCTGCTACTAGCCTTATGACGTGGATTTTATGGCTGAGGGATATTCCATTGTACATGAGGACCACAACTTCTTTATCCACTTTTCTCTTTCCTAGGATATTTAAGGTGAAATGAAGTGGGGGTTTTTGTCAACAGAGCAGCCCTAAACTTTGGGGTGCCTGTGTCTTGCTGATTCTTAGTTTTCCCAATTTATACGCCCATGAGAGGAAGCGCCCTATGCTCTCCAAGCTGTGTTTTTTAGATGTTTCAGAACACACCGTACACTTCTCCAGAGTGGCTGTTGGCAATTTACATCCCGCCCATCAGCGTAGCAAGGCTCCCATTTCTCCATGGCCGGTCCTGCATTTGTGGTTTGGACACTTTTTTCCGCATGGCCCTTTTGCCCGCTGGGAAGCGAGACTTCTTTGGAGCGCTGATTTGCCTTTCCAGGTTGCCTGGTTGGCCCAAAAGGGCGTATGCGTGTTTTCCTGAATATATTCAGGAAAACACGCATATGCCCTTTTTGGCCAAGGGCATCATTGTCCACGTTTTGCCGCTTTTCATGTGCTTTCAAGGCGATTCGAATCTACCTCCTGAAATCTGTTTCCTGCAATTCTGCCTTGCTTTCAAAGCCTCTTCGTTGCCTTCCCTCAATATATTTGTGGACGAGAGTTATCATTTATAACTCTGCAGGTTTGTGAATTGCAGTGCCCCTGAGCTCCATTTTTCCAGTCGGTTTTTTGGGAGCTGGCCGCAAAAGTGCAGGATGGCTTCAGGCCCTCTTCTGGTTCTGGGGGGCAGGCTGAGCTTGTGGTTAATTCTTCTTCCTGATGGGAAAATAGAGTGACCTGTGCTTGTCCCAACCCCTAGAGCTAGTCGCTCATTGGTTCCCCCTCTTCCCGTTCATCCTCAGGACAAATTGCAACCTGTACGGAACAGGAGGTTAAAGGTGCTGATTCTCCGAGGAGGGAGATGGCTAGTAAAGAGGCTGGAATGGCGAACCCGAGCACAGGAGATGAGAAATGAGGTGCGTTTTAGAAACCTTTCCCGATCACACGGTGTACCATCTTCTGAGCTTCTCTTGCATGTTTTCAATGTAGGAAGATGCCCTTGAACCTGGAGATTTGGGACCCATGGGATGGTACCATGCAGTATTATTTTAAAGGATCTGCGTTGGCTCACCCAACCTCATCAAACCTCTCAGCCCCAAGAGTGTCCACCCTATGTCTCAATCAGCTGTGGGTCTAGATATGGTCAATCCAGGTTGCATCACAGCCACAGAATGTATTTTGTAAGAATTTCTCTCTCTTTCACTGTCTTTGTTTCACGGGTTTTGAAAAGTAGTTTATTTTTATAATGGGGTTTAGCTGCTTTTCTCGGCTGTGTTTATGCCGCTTTACACCCCCTTGACTCACTTACAGAGAGATATCAATACATAGGTTTGAAGATTCTTACTAGTCAGATATATTCTTGTGTGGTGAATAGGGGGTGTTGAGTCCAGTTCACTGAGCAAGGAGTAGGTCTTGTCTATTACATATTGGGTTTATTGAACGGTATCGGAGATAATTTGAAACCCTTGTTTTATGCATCACCCCACCTCACCTTTCCCGTTCAGCAGCCATAGTGTGTTTCCTAAACGTGTGACTCTGTTCTGTTTTGCAATTCAGTTCAAGTGTAGCGGTTTTTACATTCCCTCTAGAAGTGATATCTTATGATAAGTGTCTTTTTCTGTGTGACTTATTTCACTTAGAATCGTCGGACCTAAATCCACTCATCGTGCTGCTACTAGCCTTATGACGTTGATTTCATGGCTGAGTGATATTCCGTTGTACATGAGGACCTCAACTTCTTTATCCATTTTTCTATTTCCTAGGATATTTAAGGTGTAATGAAGTGGGGGTTCTTGTCAACAGAGCAGCCCTAAACATTGGGGTGCCTGTGTCTTGCTGATTTTTAGTTTCCCAATTTATACGCCCATGAGTGGAAGTGCCCTATGCTCTCCAAGCTGTGTTTTTTAGATGTTTCAGGACCCACCGTACACTTCTCCAGAGTGGCTGTTGGCAATTTACATCCCGCCCATCAGCGTAGCAAGGCTCCCATTTCTCCATGGCCGGTCCTGCATTTCTGGTTTGGACACTTTTTTCCGCATGGCCCTTTTGCCCGCTGGGAAGCGAGACTTCTTTGGAGCGCTGATTTGCATTTCCAGGTTGCTTGGTTGGCCAAAAAGGGCGTATGCGTTTTTTCCTGAATATATTCAGGAAAAAACGCATACGCCCTTTTTGGCCAAGAGCATCACTGTCCACCTTCTGCCTCTTTTCTTGGGCTTTCAAGGCGATTCGAATCTGCCTCCTGAAATCTGTTTCCTGCAATTCTGCCTTGCTTTCAAATCCTCTTCGTTGCCTTCCCTCAATATATTTGTGCACGAGAGTTATCATTTATAACTCTGCAGGTTTGTGAATTGCAGTGCCCCTGAGCTCCATTTTACAACTCGCTTTTTTGGGAGCTGGCCGCAAAAGTGCAGGATTGCTTCAGGCCCTCTTCTGGTTCTGGGGTGCAGGCTGAGCTTGTGGTTAATTCTTCTTCCTGATGGGAAAATAGAGTGACCTGTGCCTGTCCCAACACCTAGAGCTAGTCTCTCATTGGTTCGCCCTCTTCCCGTTCATCCTCAGGACAAATTGCAACCTGTACGGAACAGGAGGTTAAAGGTGCTGATTCTCCAAGGAGGGAGATGGCTAGTAAAGCGGCTGGAATGGCGAACCCGAGCACAAGGAGATGAGAAATGAGGTGCGTTTTAGAAACCTTTCCCGATCACACGGTGTACCATCTTCTGGGCTTCTCATGCATGTTTTCGATGTAGGAAGATGCCCTTGAACCTGGAGATTTGGGACCCATGGGATGGGTACCATGCAGTATTACTTTAAAGGGTCTGCGTTGGCTCACCCAACCTCACCGAACCTCTCAGCCCCAAGAGTGTCCACCCTTATGTCTCAATCAGCTGTGGGTCTAGATATGGTCAATCCAGGTTGCATCACAGCCCCTGAACGAAATGTGTAAGAATTTCTCTCTCTTTCACTGTCTTTGTTTCACGGGTTTTGAAAAGTAATTTATTTTTATAATGGGGTTTAGCTGCTTTTCACGGCTGTGTTTATGCCGCTTTACACCCCCTTGACTCACTTACAGAGAGATATCAATACATAGGTTTGAAGATTCTTACTAGTCAGATATAATCTTGTGTGGTGAATAGGGGGTGTTGAGTCCAGTTCACTGAGCAAGGAGTAGGTCTTGTCTACTACATATTGGGTTTATGGAACGGTATCTGAGCTAATTTGAAACCCTTGTTTTATGCATCACCCCACCTCACCTTTCCCGTTCAGCAGCCATAGTGTGTTTTCTAAACGTGTGACTCTGTTCTGTTTTGTAACTCAGTTCAAGTGTAGCGGTTTTTACATTCCCTCTATAAGGGATATCTTATGATAAGTGTCTTTTTCTGTGTGACTTATTTCACTTAGAATCGTCGGACCTAAATCCACTCATCGTGCTGCTACTAGCCTTATGACGTGGATTTCATGGCTGAGGGATATTCCATTGTACATGAGGACCACAACTTCTTTATCCACTTTTCTCTTTCCTAGGATATTTAAGGTGAAATGAAGTGGGGGTTTTTGTCAACAGAGCAGCCCTAAACTTTGGGGTGCCTGTGTCTTGCTGATTCTTAGTTTTCCCAATTTATACGCCCATGAGAGGAAGCGCCCTATGCTCTCCAAGCTGTGTTTTTTAGATGTTTCAGGACCCACCGTACACTTCTCCAGAGTGGCTGTTGGCAATTTACATCCCGCCCATCAGCGTAGCAAGGCTCCCATTTCTCCATGGCCGGTCCTTCATTTCTGGTTTGGACACTTTTTTCCGCATGGCCCTTTTGCCCGCTGGGAAGCGAGACTTCTTTGGAGCGCTGATTTGCCTTTCCAGGTTGCCTGGTTGGCCCAAAAGGGCGTATGCGTGTTTTCCTGAATATATTCAGGAAAACACGCATATGCCCTTTTTGGCCAAGGGCATCATTGTCCACGTTTTGCCGCTTTTCATGTGCTTTCAAGGCGATTCGAATCTACCTCCTGAAATCTGTTTCCTGCATTTCTGCCTTGCTTTCAAAGCCTCTTCGTTGCCTTCCCTCAATATATTTGTGGACGAGAGTTATCATTTATAACTCTGCAGGTTTGTGAATTGCAGTGCCCCTGAGCTCCATTTTTCCAGTCGGTTTTTTGGGAGCTGGCCGCAAAAGTGCAGGATGGCTTCAGGCCCTCTTCTGGTTCTGGGGGGCAGGCTGAGCTTGTGGTTAATTCTTCTTCCTGATGGGAAAATAGAGTGACCTGTGCTTGTCCCAACCCCTAGAGCTAGTCGCTCATTGGTTCCCCCTCTTCCCGTTCATCCTCAGGACAAATTGCAACCTGTACGGAACAGGAGGTTAAAGGTGCTGATTCTCCGAGGAGGGAGATGGCTAGTAAAGAGGCTGGAATGGCGAACCCGAGCACAGGAGATGAGAAATGAGGTGCGTTTTAGAAACCTTTCCCGATCACACGGTGTACTATCTTCTGAGCTTCTCTTGCATGTTTTCGATGTAGGAAGATGCCCTTGAACCTGGAGATTTGGGACCCATGGGATGGTACCATGCAGTATTATTTTAAAGGATCTGCGTTGGCTCACCCAAACTCATCAAACCTCTCAGCCCCAAGAGTGTCCACCCTTATGTCTCAATCAGCTGTGGGTCTAGATATGGTCAATCCAGGTTGCATCACAGCCCCTGAACGAATTTTGTAAGAATTTCTCTCTCTTTCACTGTCTTTGTTTCACGGGTTTTGAAAAGTAATTTATTTTTATAATGGGGTTTAGCTGCTTTTCACGGCTGTGTTTATGCCGCTTTACACCCCCTTGACTCACTTACAGAGAGATATCAATACATAGGTTTGAAGATTCTTACTAGTCAGATATATTCTTGTGCGGTGAATAGGGGGTGTTGAGTCCAGTTCACTGAAAAAGGAATAGGTCTTGTCTCTTACATATTGGGTTTATGGAACGGTATCTGAGCTAATTTGAAACCCTTGTTTTATGCATCACCCCACCTCACCTTTCCCGTTCAGCAGCCATAGTGTGTTTTCTGAACGTGTGACTCTGTTCTGTTTTGTAATTCAGTTCAAGTGTAGCGGTTTTTACATTCCCTCTCTAAGTGATATCTTATGATAAGTGTCTTTTTCTGTGTGACTTATTTCACTTAGAATCGTCGTACCTAAATCCACTCATCGTGCTGCTACTAGCCTCATGACGTTGATTTCATGGCTGAGTGATATTCCATTGTACATGAGGACCACAACTTCTTTATCCATTTTTCTCTTTCCTAGGATATTTAAGGTGTAATGAAGTGGGGGTTCTTGTCCACAGAGCAGCCCTAAACTTTGGGGTGCCTGTGTCTTGCTGATTTTTAGTTTTCCCAATTTATACGGCCATGAGTGGAAGTGCCCTATGCTCTCCAAGCTGTGTTTTTTAGATGTTTCAGAATACACCGTACACTTCTCCGGAGTGGCTGTTGGCAATTTACATCCCACCCATCAGCGTAGCAAGGCTCCCATTTCTCCATGGCCGGTCCTGCATTTCTGGTTTGGACACTTTTTTCCGCATGGCCCTTTTGCCCGCTGGGAAGCGAGACTTCTTTGGAGCGCTGATTGGCCTTTCCAGGTTGCTTGGTTGGCCAAAAAGGGCGTATGCGTTTTTTCCTGAATATATTCAGGAAAAAACGCATACGCCCTTTTTGGCCAAGGGCATCATTGTCCACGTTTTGCCGCTTTTCATGTGCTTTCAAGGCGATTCGAATCTACCTCCTGAAATCTGTTTCCTGCAATTCTGCCTTGCTTTCAAAGCCTCTTCGTTGCCTTCCCTTAATATATTTGTGGACGAGAGGTATCATTTAAAACTCTGCAGGTTTGTGAATTGCAGTGCCCCTGAGCTCCATTTTTCAACTTGCTTTTTTGGGAGCTGGCCGCAAAAGCGCAGGATTGCTTCAGGCCCTCTTCTGGTTCTGGGAGGCAGGCTGAGCTTGTGCTTAATTCTTCTTCCTGATGGGAAAATAGAGTGACCTGTGCTTGTCCCAACACCTAGAGCTAGTCTCTCATTGGTTCCCCCTCTTCCCGTTCATCCTCAGGACAAATTGCAACCTGTACGGAACAGGAGGTTAAAGGTGCTGATTCTCCAAGGAGGGAGATGGCTAGTAAATCGGCTGGAATGGCGAACCCGAGCAAAGGAGATGAGAAATGAGGTGCGTTTTAGAAACCTTTCCCGATCACACCGTGTACCATCTTCTGGGTTTCTCATGCCTGTTTTCGACGTAGGAAGATGCCCTTGAACCTGGAGATTTGGGACCCATGGGATGGGTACCATGCAGTATTACTTGAAAGGGTCTGCGTTGGCTCATCCAACCTCACCGAACCTCTCAGCCCCAAGAGTGTCCACCCTTATGTCTCAATCAGCTGTGGGTCTAGATATGGTCAATCCAGGTTGCATCACAGCCCCTGAACGAATTTTGTAAGAATTTCTCTCTCTTTCACTGTCTTTGTTTCACGGGTTTTGAAAAGTAATTTATTTTTATAATGGGGTTTAGCTGCTTTTCACGGCTGTGTTTATGCCGCTTTACACCCCCTTGACTCACTTACAGAGAGATATCAATACATAGGTTTGAAGATTCTTACTAGTCAGATATATTCTTGTGTGGTGAATAGGGGGTGTTGAGTCCAGTTCACTGAGCAAGGAGTAGGTCTTGTCTATTACATATTGGGTTTATGGAACGGTATCGGAGATAATTTGAAACCCTTGTTTTATGCATCACCCCACCTCACCTTTCCCGTTCAGCAGCCATAGTGTGTTTCCTAAACGTGTGACTCTGTTCTGTTTTGCAATTCAGTTCAAGTGTAGCGGTTTTTACATTCCCTCTAGAAGTGATATCTTATGATAAGTGTCTTTTTCTGTGTGACTTATTTCACTTAGAATCGTCGGACCTAAATCCACTCATCGTGCTGCTACTAGCCTTATGACGTTGATTTCATGGCTGAGTGATATTCCGTTGTACATGAGGACCTCAACTTCTTTATCCATTTTTCTATTTCCTAGGATATTTAAGGTGTAATGAAGTGGGGGTTCTTGTCAACAGAGCAGCCCTAAACATTGGGGTGCCTGTGTCTTGCTGATTTTTAGCTTCCCAATTTATACGCCCATGAGTGGAAGTGCCCTATGCTCTCCAAGCTGTGTTTTTTAGATGTTTCAGGACCCACCGTACACTTCTCCAGAGTGGCTGTTGGCAATTTACATCCCGCCCATCAGCGTAGCAAGGCTCCCATTTCTCCATGGCCGGTCCTGCATTTCTGGTTTGGACACTTTTTTCCGCATGGCCCTTTTGCCCGCTGGGAAGCGAGACTTCTTTGGAGCGCTGATTTGCATTTCCAGGTTGCTTGGTTGGCCAAAAAGGGCGTATGCGTTTTTTCCTCAATATATTCAGGAAAAAACGCATACGCCCTTTTTGGCCAAGAGCATCACTGTCCACCTTCTGCCTCTTTTCTTGGGCTTTCAAGGCGATTCGAATCTGCCTCCTGAAATCTGTTTCCTGCAATTCTGCCTTGCTTTCAAATCCTCTTCGTTGCCTTCCCTCAATATATTTGTGGACGAGAGTTATCATTTATAACTCTGCAGGTTTGTGAATTGCAGTGCCCCTGAGCTCCATTTTACAACTCGCTTTTTTGGGAGCTGGCCGCAAAAGTGCAGGATTGCTTCAGGCCCTCTTCTGGTTCTGGGGTGCAGGCTGAGCTTGTGGTTAATTCTTCTTCCTGATGGGAAAATAGAGTGACCTGTGCCTGTCCCAACACCTAGAGCTAGTCTCTCATTGGTTCGCCCTCTTCCCGTTCATCCTCAGGACAAATTGCAACCTGTACGGAACAGGAGGTTAAAGGTGCTGATTCTCCAAGGAGGGAGATGGCTAGTAAAGCGGCTGGAATGGCGAACCCGAGCACAAGGAGATGAGAAATGAGGTGCGTTTTAGAAACCTTTCCCGATCACACGGTGTACCATCTTCTGGGCTTCTCATGCATGTTTTCGATGTAGGAAGATGCCCTTGAACCTGGAGATTTGGGACCCATGGGATGGGTACCATGCAGTATTACTTTAAAGGGTCTGCGTTGGCTCACCCAACCTCACCGAACCTCTCAGCCCCAAGAGTGTCCACCCTTATGTCTCAATCAGCTGTGGGTCTAGATATGGTCAATCCAGGTTGCATCACAGCCCCTGAACGAAATGTGTAAGAATTTCTCTCTCTTTCACTGTCTTTGTTTCACGGGTTTTGAAAAGTAATTTATTTTTATAATGGGGTTTAGCTGCTTTTCACGGCTGTGTTTATGCCGCTTTACACCCCCTTGACTCACTTACAGAGAGATATCAATACATAGGTTTGAAGATTCTTACTAGTCAGATATAATCTTGTGTGGTGAATAGGGGGTGTTGAGTCCAGTTCACTGAGCAAGGAGTAGGTCTTGTCTACTACATATTGGGTTTATGGAACGGTATCTGAGCTAATTTGAAACCCTTGTTTTATGCATCACCCCAGCTCACCTTTCCCGTTCAGCAGCCATAGTGTGTTTTCTAAACGTGTGACTCTGTTCTGTTTTGTAACTCAGTTCAAGTGTAGCGGTTTTTACATTCCCTCTATAAGGGATATCTTATGATAAGTGTCTTTTTCTGTGTGACTTATTTCACTTAGAATCGTCGGACCTAAATCCACTCATCGTGCTGCTACTAGCCTTATGACGTGGATTTCATGGCTGAGGGATATTCCATTGTACATGAGGACCACAACTTCTTTATCCACTTTTCTCTTTCCTAGGATATTTAAGGTGAAATGAAGTGGGGGTTTTTGTCAACAGAGCAGCCCTAAACTTTGGGGTGCCTGTGTCTTGCTGATTCTTAGTTTTCCCAATTTATACGCCCATGAGAGGAAGCGCCCTATGCTCTCCAAGCTGTGTTTTTTAGATGTTTCAGGACCCACCGTACACTTCTCCAGAGTGGCTGTTGGCAATTTACATCCCGCCCATCAGCGTAGCAAGGCTCCCATTTCTCCATGGCCGGTCCTTCATTTCTGGTTTGGACACTTTTTTCCGCATGGCCCTTTTGCCCGCTGGGAAGCGAGACTTCTTTGGAGCGCTGATTTGCCTTTCCAGGTTGCCTGGTTGGCCCAAAAGGGCGTATGCGTGTTTTCCTGAATATATTCAGGAAAACACGCATATGCCCTTTTTGGCCAAGGGCATCATTGTCCACGTTTTGCCGCTTTTCATGTGCTTTCAAGGCGATTCGAATCTACCTCCTGAAATCTGTTTCCTGCATTTCTGTCTTGCTTTCAAAGCCTCTTCGTTGCCTTCCCTCAATATATTTGTGGACGAGAGTTATCATTTATAACTCTGCAGGTTTGTGAATTGCAGTGCCCCTGAGCTCCATTTTTCCAGTCGGTTTTTTGGGAGCTGGCCGCAAAAGTGCAGGATGGCTTCAGGCCCTCTTCTGGTTCTGGGGGGCAGGCTGAGCTTGTGGTTAATTCTTCTTCCTGATGGGAAAATAGAGTGACCTGTGCTTGTCCCAACCCCTAGAGCTAGTCGCTCATTGGTTCCCCCTCTTCCCGTTCATCCTCAGGACAAATTGCAACCTGTACGGAACAGGAGGTTAAAGGTGCTGATTCTCCGAGGAGGGAGATGGCTAGTAAAGAGGCTGGAATGGCGAACCCGAGCACAGGAGATGAGAAATGAGGTGCGTTTTAGAAACCTTTCCCGATCACACGGTGTACCATCTTCTGAGCTTCTCTTGCATGTTTTCGATGTAGGAAGATGCCCTTGAACCTGGAGATTTGGGACCCATGGGATGGTACCATGCAGTATTATTTTAAAGGATCTGCGTTGGCTCACCCAACCTCATCAAACCTCTCAGCCCCAAGAGTGTCCACCCTTATGTCTCAATCAGCTGTGGGTCTAGATATGGTCAATCCAGGTTGCATCACAGCCCCTGAACGAATTTTGTAAGAATTTCTCTCTCTTTCACTGTCTTTGTTTCACGGGTTTTGAAAAGTAATTTATTTTTATAATGGGGTTTAGCTGCTTTTCACGGCTGTGTTTATGCCGCTTTACACCCCCTTGACTCACTTACAGAGAGATATCAATACATAGGTTTGAAGATTCTTACTAGTCAGATATATTCTTGTGCGGTGAATAGGGGGTGTTGAGTCCAGTTCACTGAAAAAGGAATAGGTCTTGTCTCTTACATATTGGGTTTATGGAACGGTATCTGAGCTAATTTGAAACCCTTGTTTTATGCATCACCCCACCTCACCTTTCCCGTTCAGCAGCCATAGTGTGTTTTCTGAACGTGTGACTCTGTTCTGTTTTGTAATTCAGTTCAAGTGTAGCGGTTTTTACATTCCCTCTCTAAGTGATATCTTATGATAAGTGTCTTTTTCTGTGTGACTTATTTCACTTAGAATCGTCGTACCTAAATCCACTCATCGTGCTGCTACTAGCCTCATGACGTTGATTTCATGGCTGAGTGATATTCCATTGTACATGAGGACCACAACTTCTTTATCCATTTTTCTCTTTCCTAGGATATTTAAGGTGTAATGAAGTGGGGGTTCTTGTCCACAGAGCAGCCCTAAACTTTGGGGTGCCTGTGTCTTGCTGATTTTTAGTTTTCCCAATTTATACGGCCATGAGTGGAAGTGCCCTATGCTCTCCAAGCTGTGTTTTTTAGATGTTTCAGAATACACCGTACACTTCTCCGGAGTGGCTGTTGGCAATTTACATCCCACCCATCAGCGTAGCAAGGCTCCCATTTCTCCATGGCCGGTTCTGCATTTCTGGTTTGGACACTTTTTTCCGCATGGCCCTTTTGCCCGCTGGGAAGCGAGACTTCTTTGGAGCGCTGATTGGCCTTTCCAGGTTGCTTGGTTGGCCAAAAAGGGCGTATGCGTTTTTTCCTGAATATATTCAGGAAAAAACGCATACGCCCTTTTTGGCCAAGGGCATCATTGTCCACGTTTTGCCGCTTTTCATGTGCTTTCAAGGCGATTCGAATCTACCTCCTGAAATCTGTTTCCTGCAATTCTGCCTTGCTTTCAAAGCCTCTTCGTTGCCTTCCCTTAATATATTTGTGGACGAGAGGTATCATTTAAAACTCTGCAGGTTTGTGAATTGCAGTGCCCCTGAGCTCCATTTTTCAACTTGCTTTTTTGGGAGCTGGCCGCAAAAGCGCAGGATTGCTTCAGGCCCTCTTCTGGTTCTGGGAGGCAGGCTGAGCTTGTGCTTAATTCTTCTTCCTGATGGGAAAATAGAGTGACCTGTGCTTGTCCCAACACCTAGAGCTAGTCTCTCATTGGTTCCCCCTCTTCCCGTTCATCCTCAGGACAAATTGCAACCTGTACGGAACAGGAGGTTAAAGGTGCTGATTCTCCAAGGAGGGAGATGGCTAGTAAATCTGCTGGAATGGAGAACCCGAGCAAAGGAGATGAGAAATGAGGTGCGTTTTAGAAACCTTTCCCGATCACACCGTGTACCATCTTCTGGGTTTCTCATGCCTGTTTTCGACGTAGGAAGATGCCCTTGAACCTGGAGATTTGGGACCCATGGGATGGGTACCATGCAGTATTACTTGAAAGGGTCTGCGTTGGCTCATCCAACCTCACCGAACCTCTCAGCCCCAAGAGTGTCCACCCTTATGTCTCAATCAGCTGTGGGTCTAGATATGGTCAATCCAGGTTGCATCACAGCCCCTGAACGAATTTTGTAAGAATTTCTCTCTCTTTCACTGTCTTTGTTTCACGGGTTTTGAAAAGTAATTTATTTTTATAATGGGGTTTAGCTGCTTTTCACGGCTGTGTTTATGCCGCTTTACACCCCCTTGACTCACTTACAGAGAGATATCAATACATAGGTTTGAAGATTCTTACTAGTCAGATATATTCTTGTGCGGTGAATAGGGGGTGTTGAGTCCAGTTCACTGAAAAAGGAATAGGTCTTGTCTCTTACATATTGGGTTTATGGAACGGTATCTGAGCTAATTTGAAACCCTTGTTTTATGCATCACCCCACCTCACCTTTCCCGTTCAGCAGCCATAGTGTGTTTCCTAAACGTGGGACTCTGTTCTGTTTTGCAATTCAGTTCAAGTGTAGCGGTTTTTACATTCCCTCTCTAAGTGATATCTTATGATAAGTGTCTTTTTCTGTGTGAGTTATTTCACTTAGAATCGTCGTACCTAAATCCACTCATCGTGCTGCTACTAGCCTTATGACGTTGATTTCATGGCTGAGTGATATTCCATTGTACATGAGGACCACAACTTCTTTATCCATTTTTCTCTTTCCTAGGATATTTAAGGTGTAATGAAGTGGGGGTTCTTGTCCACAGAGCAGCCCTAAACTTTGGGGTGCCTGTGTCTTGCTGATTTTTAGTTTTCCCAATTTATACGCCCATGAGTGGAAGTGCCCTATGCTCTCCAAGCTGTGTTTTTTAGATGTTTCAGAACACACCGTACACTTCTCCAGAGTGGCTGTTGGCAATTTACATCCCACCCATCAGCGTAGCAAGGCTCCCATTTCTCCATGGCCGGTCCTGCATTTCTGGTTTGGACACTTTTTTCCGCATGGCCCTTTTGCCCGCTGGGAAGCGAGACTTCTTTGGAGCGCTGATTGGCCTTTCCAGGTTGCTTGGTTGGCCAAAAAGGGCGTATGCGTTTTTTCCTGAATATATTCAGGAAAAAACGCATACGCCCTTTTTGGCCAAGGGCATCATTGTCCACGTTTTGCCGCTTTTCATGTGCTTTCAAGGCGATTCGAATCTACCTCCTGAAATCTGTTTCCTGCAATTCTGCCTTGCTTTCAAAGCCTCTTCGTTGCCTTCCCTTAATATATTTGTGGACGAGAGGTATCATTTAAAACTCTGCAGGTTTGTGAATTGCAGTGCCCCTGAGCTCCATTTTTCAACTCGCTTTTTTGGGAGCTGGCCGCAAAAGCGCAGGATTGCTTCAGGCCCTCTTCTGGTTCTGGGGGGCAGGCTGAGCTTGTGCTTAATTCTTCTTCCTGATGGGAAAATAGAGTGACCTGTGCCTGTCCCAACACCTAGAGCTAGTCTCTCATTGGTTCCCCCTCTTCCCCTTCATCCTCAGGACAAATTGCAACCTGTACGGAACAGGAGGTTAAAGGTGCTGATTCTCCAAGGAGGGAGATGGCTAGTAAATCGGCTGGAATGGCGAACCCGAGCAAAGGAGATGAGAAATGAGGTGCGTTTTAGAAACCTTTCCCGATCACACGGTGTACCATCTTCTGGGTTTCTCATGCCTGTTTTCGACGTAGGAAGATGCCCTTGAACCTGGAGATTTGGGACCCATGGGATGGGTACCATGCAGTATTACTTGAAAGGGTCTGCGTTGGCTCACCCAACCTCACCGAACCTCTCAGCCCCAAGAGTGTCCACCCTTATGTCTCAATCAGCTGTGGGTCTAGATATGGTCAATCCAGGTTGCATCACAGCCCCTGAACGAATTTTGTAAGAATTTCTCTCTCTTTCACTGTCTTTGTTTCACGGGTTTTGAAAAGTAATTTATTTTTATAATGGGGTTTAGCTGCTTTTCACGGCTGTGTTTATGCCGCTTTACACCCCCTTGACTCACTTACAGAGAGATATCAATACATAGGTTTGAAGATTCTTACTAGTCAGATATATTCTTGTGCGGTGAATAGGGGGTGTTGAGTCCAGTTCACTGAAAAAGGAATAGGTCTTGTCTCTTACATATTGGGTTTATGGAACGGTATCTGAGCTAATTTGAAACCCTTGTTTTATGCATCACCCCACCTCACCTTTCCCGTTCAGCAGCCATAGTGTGTTTCCTAAACGTGGGACTCTGTTCTGTTTTGCAATTCAGTTCAAGTGTAGCGGTTTTTACATTCCCTCTCGAAGTGATATCTTATGATAAGTGTCTTTTTCTGTGTGACTTATTTCACTTAGAATCGTCGTACCTAAATCCACTCATCGTGCTGCTACTAGCCTTATGACGTTGATTTCATGGCTGAGTGATATTCCATTGTACATGAGGACCACAACTTCTTTATCCATTTTTCTCTTTCCTAGGATATTTAAGGTGTAATGAAGTGGGGGTTCTTGTCCACAGAGCAGCCCTAAACTTTGGGGTGCCTGTGTCTTGCTGATTTTTGGTTTTCCCAATTTATACGGCCATGAGTGGAAGTGCCCTATGCTCTCCAAGCTGTGTTTTTTAGATGTTTCAGAACACACCGTACACTTCTCCAGAGTGGCTGTTGGCAATTTACATCCCACCCATCAGCGTAGCAAGGCTCCCATTTCTCCATGGCCGGTCCTGCATTTCTGGTTTGGACACTTTTTTCCGCATGGCCCTTTTGCCCGCTGGGAAGCGAGACTTCTTTGGAGCGCTGATTGGCCTTTCCAGGTTGCTTGGTTGGCCAAAAAGGGCGTATGCGTGTTTTCCTGAATATATTCAGGAAAAAACGCATACGCCCTTTTTGGCCAGGGGCATCATTGTCCACGTTTTGCCGCTTTTCATGTGCTTTCAAGGCGATTCGAATCTACCTCCTGAAATCTGTTTCCTGCAATTCTGCCTTGCTTTCAAAGCCTCTTCGTTGCCTTCCCTTAATATATTTGTGGACGAGAGGTATCATTTAAAACTCTGCAGGTTTGTGAATTGCAGTGCCCCTGAGCTCCATTTTTCAACTCGCTTTTTTGGGAGCTGGCCGCAAAAGCGCAGGATTGCTTCAGGCCCTCTTCTGGTTCTGGGGGGCAGGCTGAGCTTGTGCTTAATTCTTCTTCCTGATGGGAAAATAGAGTGACCTGTGCCTGTCCCAACACCTAGAGCTAGTCTCTCATTGGTTCCCCCTCTTCCCCTTCATCCTCAGGACAAATTGCAACCTGTACGGAACAGGAGGTTAAAGGTGCTGATTCTCCAAGGAGGGAGATGGCTAGTAAATCGGCTGGAATGGCGAACCCGAGCAAAGGAGATGAGAAATGAGGTGCGTTTTAGAAACCTTTCCCGATCACACGGTGTACCATCTTCTGGGTTTCTCATGCCTGTTTTCGACGTAGGAAGATGCCCTTGAACCTGGAGATTTGGGACCCATGGGATGGGTACCATGCAGTATTACTTGAAAGGGTCTGCGTTGGCTCACCCAACCTCACCGAACCTCTCAGCCCCAAGAGTGTCCACCCTTATGTCTCAATCAGCTGTGGGTCTAGATATGGTCAATCCAGGTTGCATCACAGCCCCTGAACGAATTTTGTAAGAATTTCTCTCTCTTTCACTGTCTTTGTTTCACGGGTTTTGAAAAGTAATTTATTTTTATAATGGGGTTTAGCTGCTTTTCACGGCTGTGTTTATGCCGCTTTACACCCCCTTGACTCACTTACAGAGAGATATCAATACATAGGTTTGAAGATTCTTACTAGTCAGATATATTCTTGTGCGGTGAATAGGGGGTGTTGAGTCCAGTTCACTGAAAAAGGAATAGGTCTTGTCTCTTACATATTGGGTTTATGGAACGGTATCGGAGCTAATTTGAAACCCTTGTTTTATGCATCACCCCACCTCACCTTTCCCGTTCAGCAGCCATAGTGTGTTTCCTAAACGTGGGACTCTGTTCTGTTTTGCAATTCAGTTCAAGTGTAGCAGTTTTTACATTCCCTCTCGAAGTGATATCTTATGATAAGTTTCTTTTTCTGTGTGACTTATTTCACTTAGAATCGTCGTACCTAAATCCACTCATCGTGCTGCTACTAGCCTTATGACGTTGATTTCATGGCTGAGTGATATTCCATTGTACATGAGGACCACAACTTCTTTATCCATTTTTCTCTTTCCTAGGATATTTAAGGTGTAATGAAGTGGGGGTTCTTGTCCACAGAGCAGCCCTAAACTTTGGGGTGCCTGTGTCTTGCTGATTTTTGGTTTTCCCAATTTATACGGCCATGAGTGGAAGTGCCCTATGCTCTCCAAGCTGTGTTTTTTAGATGTTTCAGAACACACCGTACACTTCTCCAGAGTGGCTGTTGGCAATTTACATCCCACCCATCAGCGTAGCAAGGCTCCCATTTCTCCATGGCCGGTCCTGCATTTCTGGTTTGGACACTTTTTTCCGCATGGCCCTTTTGCCCGCTGGGAAGCGAGACTTCTTTGGAGCGCTGATTGGCCTTTCCAGGTTGCTTGGTTGGCCAAAAAGGGCGTATGCGTGTTTTCCTGAATATATTCAGGAAAAATCGCATACGCCCTTTTTGGCCAAGGGCATCATTGTCCACGTTTTGCCGCTTTTCATGTGCTTTCAAGGCGATTCGAATCTACCTCCTGAAATCTGTTTCCTGCAATTCTGCCTTGCTTTCAAAGCCTCTTCGTTGCCTTCCCTTAATATATTTGTGGACGAGAGGTATCATTTAAAACTCTGCAGGTTTGTGAATTGCAGTGCCCCTGAGCTGCATTTTTCAACTCGCTTTTTTGGGAGCTGGCCGCAAAAGCGCAGGATTGCTTCAGGCCCTCTTCTGGTTCTGGGGGGCAGGCTGAGCTTGTGCTTAATTCTTCTTCCTGATGGGAAAATAGAGTGACCTGTGCCTGTCCCAACACCTAGAGCTAGTCTCTCATTGGTTCCCCCTCTTCCCCTTCATCCTCAGGACAAATTGCAACCTGTACGGAACAGGAGGTTAAAGGTGCTGATTCTCCAAGGAGGGAGATGGCTAGTAAATCGGCTGGAATGGCGAACCCGAGCAAAGGAGATGAGAAATGAGGTACGTTTTAGAAACCTTTCCCGATCACACGGTGTACCATCTTCTGGGTTTCTCATGCCTGTTTTCGACGTAGGAAGATGCCCTTGAACCTGGAGATTTGGGACCCATGGGATGGGTACCATGCAGTATTACTTGAAAGGGTCTGCATTGGCTCACCCAACCTCACCGAACCTCTCAGCCCCAAGAGTGTCCACCCTTATGTCTCAATCAGCTGTGGGTCTAGATATGGTCAATCCAGGTTGCATCACAGCCCCTGAACGAATTTTGTAAGAATTTCTCTCTCTTTCACTGTCTTTGTTTCACGGGTTTTGAAAAGTAATTTATTTTTATAATGGGGTTTAGCTGCTTTTCACGGCTGTGTTTATGCCGCTTTACACCCCCTTGACTCACTTACAGAGAGATATCAATACATAGGTTTGAAGATTCTTACTAGTCAGATATATTCTTGTGCGGTGAATAGGGGGTGTTGAGTCCAGTTCACTGAAAAAGGAATAGGTCTTGTCTCTTACATATTGGGTTTATGGAACGGTATCGGAGCTAATTTGAAACCCTTGTTTTATGCATCACCCCACCTCACCTTTCCCGTTCAGCAGCCATAGTGTGTTTCCTAAACGTGGGACTCTGTTCTGTTTTGTAATTCAGTTCAAGTGTAGCGGTTTTTACATTCCCTCTCTAAGTGATATCTTATGATAAGTGTCTTTTTCTGTGTGACTTATTTCACTTAGAATTGTCGTACCTAAATCCACTCATCGTGCTGCTACTAGCCTTATGACGTTGATTTCATGGCTGAGTGATATTCCATTGTACATGAGGACCACAACTTCTTTATCCATTTTTCTCTTTCCTAGGATATTTAAGGTGTAATGAAGTGGGGGTTCTTGTCCACAGAGCAGCCCTAAACTTTGTGGTGCCTGTGTCTTGCTGATTTTTAGTTTTCCCAATTTATACGCCCATGAGTGGAAGTGCCCTATGCTCTCCAAGCTGTGTTTTTTAGATGTTTCAGAACACACCGTACACTTCTCCAGAGTGGCTGTTGGCAATTTACATCCCACCCATCAGCGTAGCAAGGCTCCCATTTCTCCATGGCCGGTCCTGCATTTCTGGTTTGGACACTTTTTTCCGCATGGCCCTTTTGCCCGCTGCGAAGCGAGACTTCTTTGGAGCGCTGATTGGCCTTTCCAGGTTGCTTGGTTGGCCAAAAAGGGCGTATGCGTTTTTTCCTGAATATATTCAGGAAAAAACGCATACGCCCTTTTTGGCCAAGGGCATCATTGTCCACGTTTTGCCGCTTTTCATGTGCTTTCAAGGCGATTCGAATCTACCTCCTGAAATCTGTTTCCTGCAATTCTGCCTTGCTTTCAAAGCCTCTTCGTTGCCTTCCCTTAATATATTTGTGGACGAGAGGTATCATTTAAAACTCTGCAGGTTTGTGAATTGCAGTGCCCCTGAGCTCCATTTTTCAACTCGCTTTTTTGGGAGCTGGCCGCAAAAGCGCAGGATTGCTTCAGGCCCTCTTCTGGTTCTGGGGGGCAGGCTGAGCTTGTGCTTAATTCTTCTTCCTGATGGGAAAATAGAGTGACCTGTGCCTGTCCCAACACCTAGAGCTAGTCTCTCATTGGTTCCCCCTCTTCCCCTTCATCCTCAGGACAAATTGCAACCTGTACGGAACAGGAGGTTAAAGGTGCTGATTCTCCAAGGAGGGAGATGGCTAGTAAATCGGCTGGAATGGCGAACCCGAGCAAAGGAGATGAGAAATGAGGTGCGTTTTAGAAACCTTTCCCGATCACACGGTGTACCATCTTCTGGGTTTCTCATGCCTGTTTTCGACGTAGGAAGATGCCCTTGAACCTGGAGATTTGGGACCCATGGGATGGGTACCATGCAGTATTACTTGAAAGGGTCTGCGTTGGCTCACCCAACCTCACCGAACCTCTCAGCCCCAAGAGTGTCCACCCTTATGTCTCAATCAGCTGTGGGTCTAGATATGGTCAATCCAGGTTGCATCACAGCCCCTGAACGAATTTTGTAAGAATTTCTCTCTCTTTCACTGTCTTTGTTTCACGGGTTTTGAAAAGTAATTTATTTTTATAATGGGGTTTAGCTGCTTTTCACGGCTGTGTTTATGCCGCTTTACACCCCCTTGACTCACTTACAGAGAGATATCAATACATAGGTTTGAAGATTCTTACTAGTCAGATATATTCTTGTGCGGTGAATAGGGGGTGTTGAGTCCAGTTCACTGAAAAAGGAATAGGTCTTGTCTCTTACATATTGGGTTTATGGAACGGTATCTGAGCTAATTTGAAACCCTTGTTTTATGCATCACCCCACCTCACCTTTCCCGTTCAGCAGCCATAGTGTGTTTCCTAAACGTGGGACTCTGTTCTGTTTTGCAATTCAGTTCAAGTGTAGCGGTTTTTACATTCCCTCTCGAAGTGATATCTTATGATAAGTGTCTTTTTCTGTGTGACTTATTTCACTTAGAATCGTCGTACCTAAATCCACTCATCGTGCTGCTACTAGCCTTATGACGTTGATTTCATGGCTGAGTGATATTCCATTGTACATGAGGACCACAACTTCTTTATCCATTTTTCTCTTTCCTAGGATATTTAAGGTGTAATGAAGTGGGGGTTCTTGTCCACAGAGCAGCCCTAAACTTTGGGGTGCCTGTGTCTTGCTGATTTTTGGTTTTCCCAATTTATACGGCCATGAGTGGAAGTGCCCTATGCTCTCCAAGCTGTGTTTTTTAGATGTTTCAGAACACACCGTACACTTCTCCAGAGTGGCTGTTGGCAATTTACATCCCACCCATCAGCGTAGCAAGGCTCCCATTTCTCCATGGCCGGTCCTGCATTTCTGGTTTGGACACTTTTTTCCGCATGGCCCTTTTGCCCGCTGGGAAGCGAGACTTCTTTGGAGCGCTGATTGGCCTTTCCAGGTTGCTTGGTTGGCCAAAAAGGGCGTATGCGTGTTTTCCTGAATATATTCAGGAAAAAACGCATACGCCCTTTTTGGCCAGGGGCATCATTGTCCACGTTTTGCCGCTTTTCATGTGCTTTCAAGGCGATTCGAATCTACCTCCTGAAATCTGTTTCCTGCAATTCTGCCTTGCTTTCAAAGCCTCTTCGTTGCCTTCCCTTAATATATTTGTGGACGAGAGGTATCATTTAAAACTCTGCAGGTTTGTGAATTGCAGTGCCCCTGAGCTCCATTTTTCAACTCGCTTTTTTGGGAGCTGGCCGCAAAAGCGCAGGATTGCTTCAGGCCCTCTTCTGGTTCTGGGGGGCAGGCTGAGCTTGTGCTTAATTCTTCTTCCTGATGGGAAAATAGAGTGACCTGTGCCTGTCCCAACACCTAGAGCTAGTCTCTCATTGGTTCCCCCTCTTCCCCTTCATCCTCAGGACAAATTGCAACCTGTACGGAACAGGAGGTTAAAGGTGCTGATTCTCCAAGGAGGGAGATGGCTAGTAAATCGGCTGGAATGGCGAACCCGAGCAAAGGAGATGAGAAATGAGGTGCGTTTTAGAAACCTTTCCCGATCACACCGTGTACCATCTTCTGGGTTTCTCATGCCTGTTTTCGACGTAGGAAGATGCCCTTGAACCTGGAGATTTGGGACCCATGGGATGGGTACCATGCAGTATTACTTGAAAGGGTCTGCGTTGGCTCACCCAACCTCACCGAACCTCTCAGCCCCAAGAGTGTCCACCCTTATGTCTCAATCAGCTGTGGGTCTAGATATGGTCAATCCAGGTTGCATCACAGCCCCTGAACGAATTTTGTAAGAATTTCTCTCTCTTTCACTGTCTTTGTTTCACGGGTTTTGAAAAGTAATTTATTTTTATAATGGGGTTTAGCTGCTTTTCACGGCTGTGTTTATGCCGCTTTACACCCCCTTGACTCACTTACAGAGAGATATCAATACATAGGTTTGAAGATTCTTACTAGTCAGATATATTCTTGTGCGGTGAATAGGGGGTGTTGAGTCCAGTTCACTGAAAAAGGAATAGGTCTTGTCTCTTACATATTGGGTTTATGGAACGGTATCTGAGCTAATTTGAAACCCTTGTTTTATGCATCACCCCACCTCACCTTTCCCGTTCAGCAGCCATAGTGTGTTTCCTAAACGTGGGACTCTGTTCTGTTTTGCAATTCAGTTCAAGTGTAGCGGTTTTTACATTCCCTCTCGAAGTGATATCTTATGATAAGTGTCTTTTTCTGTGTGACTTATTTCACTTAGAATCGTCGTACCTAAATCCACTCATCGTGCTGCTACTAGCCTTATGACGTTGATTTCATGGCTGAGTGATATTCCATTGTACATGAGGACCACAACTTCTTTATCCATTTTTCTCTTTCCTAGGATATTTAAGGTGTAATGAAGTGGGGGTTCTTGTCCACAGAGCAGCCCTAAACTTTGGGGTGCCTGTGTCTTGCTGATTTTTGGTTTTCCCAATTTATACGGCCATGAGTGGAAGTGCCCTATGCTCTCCAAGCTGTGTTTTTTAGATGTTTCAGAACACACCGTACACTTCTCCAGAGTGGCTGTTGGCAATTTACATCCCACCCATCAGCGTAGCAAGGCTCCCATTTCTCCATGGCCGGTCCTGCATTTCTGGTTTGGACACTTTTTTCCGCATGGCCCTTTTGCCCGCTGGGAAGCGAGACTTCTTTGGAGCGCTGATTGGCCTTTCCAGGTTGCTTGGTTGGCCAAAAAGGGCGTATGCGTGTTTTCCTGAATATATTCAGGAAAAAACGCATACGCCCTTTTTGGCCAGGGGCATCATTGTCCACGTTTTGCCGCTTTTCATGTGCTTTCAAGGCGATTCGAATCTACCTCCTGAAATCTGTTTCCTGCAATTCTGCCTTGCTTTCAAAGCCTCTTCGTTGCCTTCCCTTAATATATTTGTGGACGAGAGGTATCATTTAAAACTCTGCAGGTTTGTGAATTGCAGTGCCCCTGAGCTCCATTTTTCAACTCGCTTTTTTGGGAGCTGGCCGCAAAAGCGCAGGATTGCTTCAGGCCCTCTTCTGGTTCTGGGGGGCAGGCTGAGCTTGTGCTTAATTCTTCTTCCTGATGGGAAAATAGAGTGACCTGTGCCTGTCCCAACACCTAGAGCTAGTCTCTCATTGGTTCCCCCTCTTCCCCTTCATCCTCAGGACAAATTGCAACCTGTACGGAACAGGAGGTTAAAGGTGCTGATTCTCCAAGGAGGGAGATGGCTAGTAAATCGGCTGGAATGGCGAACCCGAGCAAAGGAGATGAGAAATGAGGTGCGTTTTAGAAACCTTTCCCGATCACACGGTGTACCATCTTCTGGGTTTCTCATGCCTGTTTTCGACGTAGGAAGATGCCCTTGAACCTGGAGATTTGGGACCCATGGGATGGGTACCATGCAGTATTACTTGAAAGGGTCTGCGTTGGCTCACCCAACCTCACCGAACCTCTCAGCCCCAAGAGTGTCCACCCTTATGTCTCAATCAGCTGTGGGTCTAGATATGGTCAATCCAGGTTGCATCACAGCCCCTGAACGAATTTTGTAAGAATTTCTCTCTCTTTCACTGTCTTTGTTTCACGGGTTTTGAAAAGTAATTTATTTTTATAATGGGGTTTAGCTGCTTTTCACGGCTGTGTTTATGCCGCTTTACACCCCCTTGACTCACTTACAGAGAGATATCAATACATAGGTTTGAAGATTCTTACTAGTCAGATATATTCTTGTGCGGTGAATAGGGGGTGTTGAGTCCAGTTCACTGAAAAAGGAATAGGTCTTGTCTCTTACATATTGGGTTTATGGAACGGTATCGGAGCTAATTTGAAACCCTTGTTTTATGCATCACCCCACCTCACCTTTCCCGTTCAGCAGCCATAGTGTGTTTCCTAAACGTGGGACTCTGTTCTGTTTTGCAATTCAGTTCAAGTGTAGCAGTTTTTACATTCCCTCTCGAAGTGATATCTTATGATAAGTTTCTTTTTCTGTGTGACTTATTTCACTTAGAATCGTCGTACCTAAATCCACTCATCGTGCTGCTACTAGCCTTATGACGTTGATTTCATGGCTGAGTGATATTCCATTGTACATGAGGACCACAACTTCTTTATCCATTTTTCTCTTTCCTAGGATATTTAAGGTGTAATGAAGTGGGGGTTCTTGTCCACAGAGCAGCCCTAAACTTTGGGGTGCCTGTGTCTTGCTGATTTTTGGTTTTCCCAATTTATACGGCCATGAGTGGAAGTGCCCTATGCTCTCCAAGCTGTGTTTTTTAGATGTTTCAGAACACACCGTACACTTCTCCAGAGTGGCTGTTGGCAATTTACATCCCACCCATCAGCGTAGCAAGGCTCCCATTTCTCCATGGCCGGTCCTGCATTTCTGGTTTGGACACTTTTTTCCGCATGGCCCTTTTGCCCGCTGGGAAGCGAGACTTCTTTGGAGCGCTGATTGGCCTTTCCAGGTTGCTTGGTTGGCCAAAAAGGGCGTATGCGTGTTTTCCTGAATATATTCAGGAAAAATCGCATACGCCCTTTTTGGCCAAGGGCATCATTGTCCACGTTTTGCCGCTTTTCATGTGCTTTCAAGGCGATTCGAATCTACCTCCTGAAATCTGTTTCCTGCAATTCTGCCTTGCTTTCAAAGCCTCTTCGTTGCCTTCCCTTAATATATTTGTGGACGAGAGGTATCATTTAAAACTCTGCAGGTTTGTGAATTGCAGTGCCCCTGAGCTGCATTTTTCAACTCGCTTTTTTGGGAGCTGGCCGCAAAAGCGCAGGATTGCTTCAGGCCCTCTTCTGGTTCTGGGGGGCAGGCTGAGCTTGTGCTTAATTCTTCTTCCTGATGGGAAAATAGAGTGACCTGTGCCTGTCCCAACACCTAGAGCTAGTCTCTCATTGGTTCCCCCTCTTCCCCTTCATCCTCAGGACAAATTGCAACCTGTACGGAACAGGAGGTTAAAGGTGCTGATTCTCCAAGGAGGGAGATGGCTAGTAAATCGGCTGGAATGGCGAACCCGAGCAAAGGAGATGAGAAATGAGGTACGTTTTAGAAACCTTTCCCGATCACACGGTGTACCATCTTCTGGGTTTCTCATGCCTGTTTTCGACGTAGGAAGATGCCCTTGAACCTGGAGATTTGGGACCCATGGGATGGGTACCATGCAGTATTACTTGAAAGGGTCTGCATTGGCTCACCCAACCTCACCGAACCTCTCAGCCCCAAGAGTGTCCACCCTTATGTCTCAATCAGCTGTGGGTCTAGATATGGTCAATCCAGGTTGCATCACAGCCCCTGAACGAATTTTGTAAGAATTTCTCTCTCTTTCACTGTCTTTGTTTCACGGGTTTTGAAAAGTAATTTATTTTTATAATGGGGTTTAGCTGCTTTTCACGGCTGTGTTTATGCCGCTTTACACCCCCTTGACTCACTTACAGAGAGATATCAATACATAGGTTTGAAGATTCTTACTAGTCAGATATATTCTTGTGCGGTGAATAGGGGGTGTTGAGTCCAGTTCACTGAAAAAGGAATAGGTCTTGTCTCTTACATATTGGGTTTATGGAACGGTATCGGAGCTAATTTGAAACCCTTGTTTTATGCATCACCCCACCTCACCTTTCCCGTTCAGCAGCCATAGTGTGTTTCCTAAACGTGGGACTCTGTTCTGTTTTGTAATTCAGTTCAAGTGTAGCGGTTTTTACATTCCCTCTCTAAGTGATATCTTATGATAAGTGTCTTTTTCTGTGTGACTTATTTCACTTAGAATCGTCGTACCTAAATCCACTCATCGTGCTGCTACTAGCCTTATGACGTTGATTTCATGGCTGAGTGATATTCCATTGTACATGAGGACCACAACTTCTTTATCCATTTTTCTCTTTCCTAGGATATTTAAGGTGTAATGAAGTGGGGGTTCTTGTCCACAGAGCAGCCCTAAACTTTGTGGTGCCTGTGTCTTGCTGATTTTTAGTTTTCCCAATTTATACGCCCATGAGTGGAAGTGCCCTATGCTCTCCAAGCTGTGTTTTTTAGATGTTTCAGAACACACCGTACACTTCTCCAGAGTGGCTGTTGGCAATTTACATCCCACCCATCAGCGTAGCAAGGCTCCCATTTCTCCATGGCCGGTCCTGCATTTCTGGTTTGGACACTTTTTTCCGCATGGCCCTTTTGCCCGCTGCGAAGCGAGACTTCTTTGGAGCGCTGATTGGCCTTTCCAGGTTGCTTGGTTGGCCAAAAAGGGCGTATGCGTTTTTTCCTGAATATATTCAGGAAAAAACGCATACGCCCTTTTTGGCCAAGGGCATCATTGTCCACGTTTTGCCGCTTTTCATGTGCTTTCAAGGCGATTCGAATCTACCTCCTGAAATCTGTTTCCTGCAATTCTGCCTTGCTTTCAAAGCCTCTTCGTTGCCTTCCCTTAATATATTTGTGGACGAGAGGTATCATTTAAAACTCTGCAGGTTTGTGAATTGCAGTGCCCCTGAGCTCCATTTTTCAACTCGCTTTTTTGGGAGCTGGCCGCAAAAGCGCAGGATTGCTTCAGGCCCTCTTCTGGTTCTGGGGGGCAGGCTGAGCTTGTGCTTAATTCTTCTTCCTGATGGGAAAATAGAGTGACCTGTGCCTGTCCCAACACCTAGAGCTAGTCTCTCATTGGTTCCCCCTCTTCCCGTTCATCCTCAGGACAAATTGCAACCTGTACGGAACAGGAGGTTAAAGGTGCTGATTCTCCAAGGAGGGAGATGGCTAGTAAATCGGCTGGAATGGCGAACCCGAGCAAAGGAGATGAGAAATGAGGTACGTTTTAGAAACCTTTCCCGATCACACGGTGTACCATCTTCTGGGTTTCTCATGCCTGTTTTCGACGTAGGAAGATGCCCTTGAACCTGGAGATTTGGGACCCATGGGATGGGTACCATGCAGTATTACTTGAAAGGGTCTGCGTTGGCTCACCCAACCTCACCGAACCTCTCAGCCCCAAGAGTGTCCACCCTTATGTCTCAATCAGCTGTGGGTCTAGATATGGTCAATCCAGGTTGCATCACAGCCCCTGAACGAATTTTGTAAGAATTTCTCTCTCTTTCACTGTCTTTGTTTCACGGGTTTTGAAAAGTAATTTATTTTTATAATGGGGTTTAGCTGATTTTCACGGCTGTGTTTATGCCGCTTTACACCCCCTTGACTCACTTACAGAGAGATATCAATACATAGGTTTGAAGATTCTTATTAGTCAGATATATTCTTGTGCGGTGAATAGGGGGTGTTGAGTCCAGTTCACTGAAAAAGGAATAGGTCTTGTCTCTTACATATTGGGTTTATGGAACGGTATCGGAGCTAATTTGAAACCCTTGTTTTATGCATCACCCCACCTCACCTTTCCCGTTCAGCAGCCATAGTGTGTTTCCTAAACGTGGGACTCTGTTCTGTTTTGCAATTCAGTTCAAGTGTAGCGGTTTTTACATTCCCTCTAGAAGTGATATCTTATGATAAGTGTCTTTTTTGTGTGACTTATTTCACTTAGAATCGTCGTACCTAAATCCACTCATCGTGCTGCTACTAGCCTTATGACGTTGATTTCATGGCTGAGTGATATTCCATTGTACATGAGGACCACAACTTCTTTATCAATTTTTCTCTTTCCTAGGATATTTAAGGTGTAATGAAGTGGGGGTTCTTGTCCACAGAGCAGCCCTAAACTTTGGGGTGCCTGTGTCTTGCTGATTTTTAGTTTTCCCAAATTATACGCCCATGAGTGGAAGTGCCCTATGCTCTCCAAGCTGTGTTTTTTAGATGTTTCAGAACACACCGTACACTTCTCCAGAGTGGCTGTTGGCAATTTACATCCCACCCATCAGCGTAGCAAGGCTCCCATTTCTCCATGGCCGGTCCTGCATTTCTGGTTTGGACATTTTTTCCGCATGGCCCTTTTGCCCGCTGGGAAGCGAGACTTCTTTGGAGCGCTAATTGGCCTTTCCAGGTTGCTTGGTTGGCCAAAAAGGGCGTATGCGTTTTTTCCTGAATATATTCAGGAAAAAACGCATACGCCCTTTTTGGCCAAGGGCATCATTGTCCACGTTTTGCCGCTTTTCATGTGCTTTCAAGGCGATTCGAATCTACCTCCTGAAATCTGTTTCCTGCAATTCTGCCTTGCTTTCAAAGCCTCTTCGTTGCCTTCCCTTAATATATTTGTGGACGAGAGGTATCATTTAAAACTCTGCAGGTTTGTGAATTGCAGTGCCCCTGAGCGCCATTTTTCAACTCGCTTTTTTGGGAGCTGGCCGCCAAAGCGCAGGATTGCTTCAGGCCCTCTTCTGGTTCTGGGGGGCAGGCTGAGCTTGTGCTTAATTCTTCTTCCTGATGGGAAAATAGAGTGACCTGTGCCTGTCCCAACACCTAGAGCTAGTCTCTCATTGGTTCCCCCTCTTCCCCTTCATCCTCAGGACAAATTGCAACCTGTACGGAACAGGAGGTTAAAGGTGCTGATTCTCCAAGGAGGGAGATGGCTGGTAAATCGGCTGGAAGGGCGAACCCGAGCAAAGGAGATGAGAAATGAGGTGCGTTTTAGAAACCTTTCCCGATCACACGGTGTACCATCTTCTGGGTTTCTCATGCCTGTTTTCGACGTAGGAAGATGCCCTTGAACCTGGAGATTTGGGACCCATGGGATGGGTACCATGCAGTATTACTTGAAAGGGTCTGCGTTGGCTCACCCAACCTCACCGAACCTCTCAGCCCCAAGAGTGTCCACCCTTATGTCTCAATCAGCTGTGGGTCTAGATATGGTCAATCCAGGTTGCATCACAGCCCCTGAACGAATTTTGTAAGAATTTCTCTCTCTTTCACTGTCTTTGTTTCACGGGTTTTGAAAAGTAATTTATTTTTATAATGGGGTTTAGCTGCTTTTCACGGCTGTGTTTATGCCGCTTTACACCCCCTTGACTCACTTACAGAGAGATATCAATACATAGGTTTGAAGATTCTTACTAGTCAGATATATTCTTGTGCGGTGAATAGGGGGTGTTGAGTCCAGTTCACTGAAAAAGGAATAGGTCTTGTCTCTTACATATTGGGTTTATGGAACGGTATCTGAGCTAATTTGAAACCCTTGTTTTATGCATCACCCCACCTCACCTTTCCCGTTCAGCAGCCATAGTGTGTTTCCTAAACGTGGGACTCTGTTCTGTTTTGCAATTCAGTTCAAGGGTAGCGGTTTTTACATTCCCTCTAGAAGTGATATCTTATGATAAGTGTCTTTTTCTGTGTGACTTATTTCACTTAGAATCGTCGTACCTAAATCCACTCATCGTGCTGCTACTAGCCTTATGACGTTGATTTCATGGCTGAGTGATATTCCATTGTACATGAGGACCACAACTTCTTTATCCATTTTTCTCTTTCCTAGGATATTTAAGGTGTAATGAAGTGGGGGTTCTTGTCCACAGAGCAGCCCTAAACTTTGGGGTGCCTGTGTCTTGCTGATTTTTAGTTTTCCCAATTTATACGGCCATGAGTGGAAGTGCCCTATGCTCTCCAAGCTGTGTTTTTTAGATGTTTCAGAACACACCGTACACTTCTCCAGAGTGGCTGTTGGCAATTTACATCCCACCCATCAGCGTAGCAAGGCTCCCATTTCTCCATGGCCGGTCCTGCATTTCTGGTTTGGACACTTTTTTCCGCATGGCCCTTTTGCCTGCTGGGAAGCGAGACTTCTTTGGAGCGCTGATTGGCCTTTCCAGGTTGCTTGGTTGGCCAAAAAGGGCGTATGCGTTTTTTCCTGAATATATTCAGGAAAAAACGCATACGCCCTTTTTGGCCAAGGGCATCATTGTCCACGTTTTGCCGCTTTTCATGTGCTTTCAAGGCGATTCGAATCTACCTCCTGAAATCTGTTTCCTGCAATTCTGCCTTGCTTTCAAAGCCTCTTCGTTGCCTTCCCTTAATATATTTGTGGACGAGAGGTATCATTTAAAACTCTGCAGGTTTGTGAATTGCAGTGCCCCTGAGCTCCATTTTTCAACTCGCTTTTTTGGGAGCTGGCCGCAAAAGCGCAGGATTGCTTCAGGCCCTCTTCTGGTTCTGGGGGGCAGGCTGAGCTTGTGCTTAATTCTTCTTCCTGATGGGAAAATAGAGTGACCTGTGCCTGTCCCAACACCTAGAGCTAGTCTCTCATTGGTTCCCCCTCTTCCCGTTCATCCTCAGGACAAATTGCAACCTGTACGGAACAGGAGGTTAAAGGTGCTGATTCTCCAAGGAGGGAGATGGCTAGTAAATCGGCTGGAATGGCGAACCCGAGCAAAGGAGATGAGAAATGAGGTACGTTTTAGAAACCTTTCCCGATCACACGGTGTACCATCTTCTGGGTTTCTCATGCCTGTTTTCGACGTAGGAAGATGCCCTTGAACCTGGAGATTTGGGACCCATGGGATGGGTACCATGCAGTATTACTTGAAAGGGTCTGCGTTGGCTCACCCAACCTCACCGAACCTCTCAGCCCCAAGAGTGTCCACCCTTATGTCTCAATCAGCTGTGGGTCTAGATATGGTCAATCCAGGTTGCATCACAGCCCCTGAACGAATTTTGTAAGAATTTCTCTCTCTTTCACTGTCTTTGTTTCACGGGTTTTGAAAAGTAATTTATTTTTATAATGGGGTTTAGCTGCTTTTCACGGCTGTGTTTATGCCGCTTTACACCCCCTTGACTCACTTACAGAGAGATATCAATACATAGGTTTGAAGATTCTTACTAGTCAGATATATTCTTGTGCGGTGAATAGGGGGTGTTGAGTCCAGTTCACTGAAAAAGGAATAGGTCTTTTCTCTTAAATATTGGGTTTATGGAACGGTATCTGAGCTAATTTGAAACCCTTGTTTTATGCATCACCCCACCTCACCTTTCCCGTTCAGCAGCCATAGTGTGTTTCCTAAACGTGGGACTCTGTTCTGTTTTGTAATTCAGTTCAAGTGTAGCGGTTTTTACATTCCCTCTCTAAGTGATATCTTATGATAAGTGTCTTTTTCTGTGTGACTTATTTCACTTAGAATCGTCGTACCTAAATCCACTCATCGTGCTGCTACTAGCCTTATGACGTTGATTTCATGGCTGAGTGATATTCCATTGTACATGAGGACCACAACTTCTTTATCCATTTTTCTCTTTCCTAGGATATTTAAGGTGTAATGAAGTGGGGGTTCTTGTCCACAGAGCAGCCCTAAACTTTGGGGTGCCTGTGTCTTGCTGATTTTTAGTTTTCCCAATTTATACGCCCATGAGTGGAAGTGCCCTATGCTCTCCAAGCTGTGTTTTTTAGATGTTTCAGAACACACCGTACACTTCTCCAGAGTGGCTGTTGGCAATTTACATCCCACCCATCAGCGTAGCAAGGCTCCCATTTCTCCATGGCCGGTCCTGCATTTCTGGTTTGGACACTTTTTTCCGCATGGCCCTTTTGCCCGCTGCGAAGCGAGACTTCTTTGGAGCGCTGATTGGCCTTTCCAGGTTGCTTGGTTGGCCAAAAAGGGCGTATGCGTTTTTTCCTGAATATATTCAGGAAAAAACGCATACGCCCTTTTTGGCCAAGGGCATCATTGTCCACGTTTTGCCGCTTTTCATGTGCTTTCAAGGCGATTCGAATCTACCTCCTGAAATCTGTTTCCTGCAATTCTGCCTTGCTTTCAAAGCCTCTTCGTTGCCTTCCCTTAATATATTTGTGGACGAGAGGTATCATTTAAAACTCTGCAGGTTTGTGAATTGCAGTGCCCCTGAGCTCCATTTTTCAACTCGCTTTTTTGGGAGCTGGCCGCAAAAGCGCAGGATTGCTTCAGGCCCTCTTCTGGTTCTGGGGGGCAGGCTGAGCTTGTGCTTAATTCTTCTTCCTCATGGGAAAATAGAGTGACCTGTGCCTGTCCCAACACCTAGAGCTAGTCTCTCATTGGTTCCCCCTCTTCCCGTTCATCCTCAGGACAAATTGCAACCTGTACGGAACAGGAGGTTAAAGGTGCTGATTCTCCAAGGAGGGAGATGGCTAGTAAATCGGCTGGAATGGCGAACCCGAGCAAAGGAGATGAGAAATGAGGTGCGTTTTAGAAACCTTTCCCGATCACACCGTGTACCATCTTCTGGGTTTCTCATGCCTGTTTTCGACGTAGGAAGATGCCCTTGAACCTGGAGATTTGGGACCCATGGGATGGGTACCATGCAGTATTACTTGAAAGGGTCTGCGTTGGCTCACCCAACCTCACCGAACCTCTCAGCCCCAAGAGTGTCCACCCTTATGTCTCAATCAGCTGTGGGTCTAGATATGGTCAATCCAGGTTGCATCACAGCCCCTGAACGAATTTTGTAAGAATTTCTCTCTCTTTCACTATCTTTGTTTCACGGGTTTTGAAAAGTAATTTATTTTTATAATGGGGTTTAGCTGCTTTTCACGGCTGTGTTTATGCCGCTTTACACCCCCTTGACTCACTTACGGAGAGATATCAATACATAGGTTTGAAGATTCTTACTAGTCAGATATATTCTTGTGCGGTGAATAGGGGGTGTTGAGTCCAGTTCACTGAAAAAGGAATAGGTCTTGTCTCTTACATATTGGGTTTATGGAACGGTATCTGAGCTAATTTGAAACCCTTGTTTTATGCATCACCCCACCTCACCTTTCCCGTTCAGCAGCCATAGTGTGTTTCCTAAACGTGGGACTCTGTTCTGTTTTGTAATTCAGTTCAAGTGTAGCGGTTTTTACATTCCCTCTCTAAGTGATATCTTATGATAAGTGTCTTTTTCTGTGTGACTTATTTCACTTAGAATCTTCGTACCTAAATCCACTCATCGTGCTGCTACTAGCCTTATGACGTGGATTTCATGGCTGAGTGATATTCCATTGTACATGAGGACCACAACTTCTTTATCCATTTTTCTCTTTCCTAGGATATTTAAGGTGTAATGAAGTGGGGGTTCTTGTCCACAGAGCAGCCCTAAACTTTGGGGTGCCTGTGTCTTGCTGATTTTTAGTTTTCCCAATTTATACGGCCATGAGTGGAAGTGCCCTATGCTCTCCAAGCTGTGTTTTTTAGATGTTTCAGAACACACCGTACACTTCTCCAGAGTGGCTGTTGGCAATTTACATCCCGCCCATCAGCGTAGCAAGGCTCCCATTTCTCCATGGCCGGTCCTGCATTTCTGGTTTGGACACTTTTTTCCGCATGGCCCTTTTGCCCGCTGGGAAGCGAGACTTCTTTGGAGCACTGATTGGCCTTTCCAGGTTGCTTGGTTGGCCAAAAGGGGCGTATGCGTTTTTTCCTGAATATATTCAGGAAAAAACGCATACGCCCTTTTTGGCCAAGGGCATCATTGTCCACGTTTTGCCGCTTTTCATGTGCTTTCAAGGCGATTCGAATCTACCTCCTGAAATCTGTTTCCTGCAATTCTGCCTTGCTTTCAAAGCCTCTTCGTTGCCTTCCCTTAATATATTTGTGGACGAGAGGTATCATTTAAAACTCTGCAGGTTTGCGAATTGCAGTGCCCCTGAGCTCCATTTTTCAACTCGCTTTTTTGGGAGCTGGCCACCAAAGCGCAGGATTGCTTCAGGCCCTCTTCTGGTTCTGGGGGGCAGGCTGAGCTTGTGCTTAATTCTTCTTCCTGATGGGAAAATAGAGTGACCTGTGCCTGTCCCAACACCTAGAGCTAGTCTCTCATTGGTTCCCCCTCTTCCCGTTCATCCTCAGGACAAATTGCAACCTGTACGGAAAAGGAGGTTAAAGGTGCTGATTCTCCAAGGAGGGAGATGGCTAGCAAATCGGCTGGAATGTCGAACCCGAGCAAAGGAGATGAGAAATGAGGTGCGTTTTAGAAACCTTTCCCGATCACACGGTGTACCATCTTCTGGGTTTCTCATGCCTGTTTTCGACGTAGGAAGATGCCCTTGAACCTGGAGATTTGGGACCCATGGGATGGGTACCATGCAGTATTACTTGAAAGGGTCTGCGTTGGCTCACCCAACCTCACCGAACCTCTCAGCCCCAAGAGTGTCCACCCTTATGTCTCAATCAGCTGTGGGTCTAGATATGGTCAATCCAGGTTGCATCACAGCCCCTGAACGAATTTTGTAAGAATTTCTCTCTCTTTCACTGTCTTTGTTTCACGGGTTTTGAAAAGTAATTTATTTTTATAATGGGGTTTAGCTGCTTTTCACGGCTGTGTTTATGCCGCTTTACACCCCCTTGACTCACTTACAGAGAGATATCAATACATAGGTTTGAAGATTCTTACTAGTCAGATATATTCTTGTGCGGTGAATAGGGGGTGTTGAGTCCAGTTCACTGAAAAAGGAATAGGTCTTGTCTCTTACATATTGGGTTTATGGAACGGTATCTGAGCTAATTTGAAACCCTTGTTTTATGCATCACCCCACCTCACCTTTCCCGTTCAACAGCCATAGTGTGTTTCCTAAACGTGGGACTCTGTTCTGTTTTGCAATTCAGTTCAAGTGTAGCGGTTTTTACATTCCCTCTAGAAGTGATATCTTATCATAAGTGTCTTTTTCTATGTGACTTATTTCACTTAGAATCGTCGTACCTAAATCCACTCATCGTGCTGCTACTAGCCTTATGACGTTGATTTCATGGCTGAGTGATATTCCATTGTACATGAGGACCACAACTTCTTTATCCATTTTTCTCTTTCCTAGGATATTTAAGGTGTAATGAAGTGGGGGTTCTTGTCCACAGAGCAGCCCTAAACTTTGGGGTGCCTGTGTCTTGCTGATTTTTAGTTTTCCCAATTTATACGGCCATGAGTGGAAGTGCCCTATGCTCTCCAAGCTGTGTTTTTTAGATGTTTCAGAACACACCGTACACTTCTCCAGAGTGGCTGTTGGCAATTTACATCCCGCCCATCAGCGTAGCAAGGCTCCCATTTCTCCATGGCCGGTCCTGCATTTCTGGTTTGGACACTTTTTTCCGCATGGCCCTTTTGCCCGCTGGGAAGCGAGACTTCTTTGGAGCACTGATTGGCCTTTCCAGGTTGCTTGGTTGGCCAAAAGGGGCGTATGCGTTTTTTCCTGAATATATTCAGGAAAAAACGCATACGCCCTTTTTGGCCAAGGGCATCATTGTCCACGTTTTGCCGCTTTTCATGTGCTTTCAAGGCGATTCGAATCTACCTCCTGAAATCTGTTTCCTGCAATTCTGCCTTGCTTTCAAAGCCTCTTCGTTGCCTTCCCTTAATATATTTGTGGACGAGAGGTATCATTTAAAACTCTGCAGGTTTGCGAATTGCAGTGCCCCTGAGCTCCATTTTTCAACTCGCTTTTTTGGGAGCTGGCCACCAAAGCGCAGGATTGCTTCAGGCCCTCTTCTGGTTCTGGGGGGCAGGCTGAGCTTGTGCTTAATTCTTCCTCCTGATGGGAAAATAGAGTGACCTGTGCCTGTCCCAACACCTAGAGCTAGTCTCTCATTGGTTCCCCCTCTTCCCGTTCATCCTCAGGACAATTTGCAACCTGTACGGAAAAGGAGGTTAAAGGTGCTGATTCTCCAAGGAGGGAGATGGCTAGCAAATCGGCTGGAATGTCGAACCCGAGCAAAGGAGATGAGAAATGAGGTGCGTTTTAGAAACCTTTCCCGATCACACGGTGTACCATCTTCTGGGTTTCTCATGCCTGTTTTCGACGTAGGAAGATGCCCTTGAACCTGGAGATTTGGGACCCATGGGATGGGTACCATGCAGTATTACTTGAAAGGGTCTGCGTTGGCTCACCCAACCTCACCGAACCTCTCAGCCCCAAGAGTGTCCACCCTTATGTCTCAATCAGCTGTGGGTCTAGATATGGTCAATCCAGGTTGCATCACAGCCCCTGAACGAATTTTGTAAGAATTTCTCTCTCTTTCACTGTCTTTGTTTCACGGGTTTTGAAAAGTAATTTATTTTTATAATGGGGTTTAGCTGCTTTTCACGGCTGTGTTTATGCCGCTTTACACCCCCTTGACTCACTTACAGAGAGATATCAATACATAGGTTTGAAGATTCTTACTAGTCAGATATATTCTTGTGCGGTGAATAGGGGGTGTTGAGTCCAGTTCACTGAAAAAGGAATAGGTCTTGTCTCTTACATATTGGGTTTATGGAACGGTATCTGAGCTAATTTGAAACCCTTGTTTTATGCATCACCCCACCTCACCTTTCCCGTTCAGCAGCCATAGTGTGTTTCCTAAACGTGGGACTCTGTTCTGTTTTGCAATTCAGTTCAAGTGTAGCGGTTTTTACATTCCCTCTAGAAGTGATATCTTATGATAAGTGTCTTTTTCTGTGTGACTTATTTCACTTAGAATCGTCGTACCTAAATACACTCATCGTGCTGCTACTAGCCTTATGACGTTGATTTCATGGCTGAGTGATATTCCATTGTACATGAGGACCACAACTTCTTTATCCATTTTTCTCTTTCCTAGGATATTTAAGGTGTAATGAAGTGGGGGTTCTTGTCCACAGAGCAGCCCTAAACTTTGGGGTGCCTGTGTCTTGCTGATTTTTAGTTTTCCCAATTTATACGCCCATGAGTGGAAGTGCCCTATGCTCTCCAAGCTGTGTTTTTAGATGTTTCAGAACACACCGTACACTTCTCCGGAGTGCCTGTTGGCAATTTACATCCCACCCATCAGCATAGCAAGGCTCCCATTTCTCCATGGCCGGTCCTGCATTTCTGGTTTGGACACTTTTTTCCGCATGGCCCTTTTGCCCGCTGGGAAGCGAGACTTCTTTGGAGCGCTGATTGGCCTTTCCAGGTTGCTTGGTTGGCCAAAAAGGGCGTATGCGTTTTTTCCTGAATATATTCAGGAAAAAACGCATACGCCCTTTTTGGCCAAGGGCATCATTGTCCACGTTTTGCCGCTTTTCATGTGCTTTCAAGGCGATTCGAATCTACCTCCTGAAATCTGTTTCCTGCAATTCTGCCTTGCTT
The DNA here is from genome assembly GCF_949987535.1 of Balaenoptera acutorostrata. Classification (NCBI taxonomy): domain Eukaryota; kingdom Metazoa; phylum Chordata; class Mammalia; order Artiodactyla; family Balaenopteridae; genus Balaenoptera; species Balaenoptera acutorostrata. Next base: position 341,587 of record NW_026646588.1, read on the forward strand.
TCAAAGCCTCTTCGTTGCCTTCCCTTAATATATTTGTGGACGAGAGGTATCATTTAAAACTCTGCAGGTTTGTGAATTGCAGTGCCCCTGAGCTCCATTTTTCAACTCGCTTTTTTGGGAGCTGGCCGCAAAAGCGCAGGATTGCTTCAGGCCCTCTTCTGGTTCTGGGGGGCAGGCTGAGCTTGTGCTTAATTCTTCTTCCTGATGGGAAAATAGAGTGACCTGTGCCTGTCCCAACACCTAGAGCTAGTCTCTCATTGGTTCCCCCTCTTCCCCTTCATCCTCAGGACAAATTGCAACCTGTACGGAACAGGAGGTTAAAGGTGCTGATTCTCCAAGGAGGGAGATGGCTAGTAAATCGGCTGGAATGGCGAACCCGAGCAAAGGAGATGAGAAATGAGGTGCGTTTTAGAAACCTTTCCCGATCACACGGTGTACCATCTTCTGGGTTTCTCATGCCTGTTTTCGACGTAGGAAGATGCCCTTGAACCTGGAGATTTGGGACCCATGGGATGGGTACCATGCAGTATTACTTGAAAGGGTCTGCGTTGGCTCACCCAACCTCACCGAACCTCTCAGCCCCAAGAGTGTCCACCCTTATGTCTCAATCAGCTGTGGGTCTAGATATGGTCAATCCAGGTTGCATCACAGCCCCTGAACGAATTTTGTAAGAATTTCTCTCTCTTTCACTGTCTTTGTTTCACGGGTTTTGAAAAGTAATTTATTTTTATAATGGGGTTTAGCTGCTTTTCACGGCTGTGTTTATGCCGCTTTACACCCCCTTGACTCACTTACAGAGAGATATCAATACATAGGTTTGAAGATTCTTACTAGTCAGATATATTCTTGTGCGGTGAATAGGGGGTGTTGAGTCCAGTTCACTGAAAAAGGAATAGGTCTTGTCTCTTACATATTGGGTTTATGGAACGGTATCTGAGCTAATTTGAAACCCTTGTTTTATGCATCACCCCACCTCACCTTTCCCGTTCAGCAGCCATAGTGTGTTTCCTAAACGTGGGACTCTGTTCTGTTTTGCAATTCAGTTCAAGTGTAGCGGTTTTTACATTCCCTCTAGAAGTGATATCTTATCATAAGTGTCTTTTTCTGTGTGACTTATTTCACTTAGAATCGTCGTACCTAAATCCACTCATCGTGCTGCTACTAGCCTTATGACGTTGATTTCATGGCTGAGTGATATTCCATTGTACATGAGGACCACAACTTCTTTATCCATTTTTCTCTTTCCTAGGATATTTAAGGTGTAATGAAGTGGGGGTTCTTGTCCACAGAGCAGCCCTAAACTTTGGGGTGCCTGTGTCTTGCTGATTTTTAGTTTTCCCAATTTATACGCCCATGAGTGGAAGTGCCCTATGCTCTCCAAGCTGTGTTTTTTAGATGTTTCAGAACACACCGTACACTTCTCCAGAGTGGCTGTTGGCAATTTACATCCCACCCATCAGCGTAGCAAGGCTCCCATTTCTCCATGGCCGGTCCTGCATTTCTGGTTTGGACACTTTTTTCCGCATGGCCCTTTTGCCCGCTGGGAAGCGAGACTTCTTTGGAGCGCTGATTGGCCTTTCCAGGTTGCTTGGTTGGCCAAAAAGGGCGTATGCGTTTTTTCCTGAATATATTCAGGAAAAAACGCATACGCCCTTTTTGGCCAAGGGCATCATTGTCAACGTTTTGCCGCTTTTCATGTGCTTTCAAGGCGATTCGAATCTACCTCCTGACATCTGTTTCCTGCAATTCTGCCTTGCTTTCAAAGCCTCTTCGTTGCCTTCCCTTAATATATTTGTGGACGAGAGGTATCATTTAAAACTCTGCAGGTTTGTGAATTGCAGTGCCCCTGAGCTCCATTTTTCAACTCGCTTTTTTGGGAGCTGGCCGCCAAAGCGCAGGATTGCTTCAGGCCCTCTTCTGGTTCTGGGGGGCAGGCTGAGCTTGTGCTTAATTCTTCTTCCTGATGGGAAAATAGAGTGACCTGTGCCTGTCCCAACACCTAGAGCTAGTCTCTCATTGGTTCCCCCTCTTCCCCTTCATCCTCAGGACAAATTGCAACCTGTACGGAACAGGAGGTTAAAGGTGCTGATTCTCCAAGGAGGGAGATGGCTAGTAAATCGGCTGGAATGGCGAACCCGAGCAAAGGAGATGAGAAATGAGGTGCGTTTTAGAAACCTTTCCCGATCACACGGTGTACCATCTTCTGGGTTTCTCATGCCTGTTTTCGACGTAGGAAGATGCCCTTGAACCTGGAGATTTGGGACCCATGGGATGGGTACCATGCAGTATTACTTGAAAGGGTCTGCGTTGGCTCACCCAACCTCACCGAACCTCTCAGCCCCAAGAGTGTCCACCCTTATGTCTCAATCAGCTGTGGGTCTAGATATGGTCAATCCAGGTTGCATCACAGCCCCTGAACGAATTTTGTAAGAATTTCTCTCTCTTTCACTGTCTTTGTTTCACGGGTTTTGAAAAGTAATTTATTTTTATAATGGGGTTTAGCTGCTTTTCACGGCTGTGTTTATGCCGCTTTACACCCCCTTGACTCACTTACAGAGAGATATCAATACATAGGTTTGAAGATTCTTACTAGTCAGATATATTCTTGTGCGGTGAATAGGGGGTGTTGAGTCCAGTTCACTGAAAAAGGAATAGGTCTTGTCTCTTACATATTGGGTTTATGGAACGGTATCTGAGCTAATTTGAAACCCTTGTTTTATGCATCACCCCACCTCACCTTTCCCGTTCAACAGCCATAGTGTGTTTCCTAAACGTGGGACTCTGTTCTGTTTTGCAATTCAGTTCAAGTGTAGCGGTTTTTACATTCCCTCTAGAAGTGATATCTTATCATAAGTGTCTTTTTCTGTGTGACTTATTTCACTTAGAATCGTCGTACCTAAATCCACTCATCGTGCTGCTACTAGCCTTATGACGTTGATTTCATGGCTGAGTGATATTCCATTGTAGATGAGGACCACAACTTCTTTATCCATTTTTCTCTTTCCTAGGATATTTAAGGTGTAATGAAGTGGGGGTTCTTGTCCACAGAGCAGCCCTAAACTTTGGGGTGCCTGTGTCTTGCTGATTTTTAGTTTTCCCAATTTATACGCCCATGAGTGGAAGTGCCCTATGCTCTCCAAGCTGTGTTTTTTAGATGTTTCAGAACACACCGTACACTTCTCCAGAGTGGCTGTTGGCAATTTACATCCCACCCATCAGCGTAGCAAGGCTCCCATTTCTCCATGGCCGGTCCTGCATTTCTGGTTTGGACACTTTTTTCCGCATGGCCTTTTTGCCCGCTGGGAAGCGAGACTTCTTTGGAGCGCTGATTGGCCTTTCCAGGTTGCTTGGTTGGCCAAAAAGGGCGTATGCGTTTTTTCCTGAATATATTCAGGAAAAAACGCATACGCCCTTTTTGGCCAAGGGCATCATTGTCAACGTTTTGCCGCTTTTCATGTGCTTTCAAGGCGATTCGAATCTACCTCCTGACATCTGTTTCCTGCAATTCTGCCTTGCTTTCAAAGCCTCTTCGTTGCCTTCCCTTAATATATTTGTGGACGAGAGGTATCATTTAAAACTCTGCAGGTTTGTGAATTGCAGTGCCCCTGAGCTCCATTTTTCAACTCGCTTTTTTGGGAGCTGGCCGCCAAAGCGCAGGATTGCTTCAGGCCCTCTTCTGGTTCTGGGGGGCAGGCTGAGCTTGTGCTTAATTCTTCTTCCTGATGGGAAAATAGAGTGACCTGTGCCTGTCCCAACACCTAGAGCTAGTCTCTCATTGGTTCCCCCTCTTCCCCTTCATCCTCAGGACAAATTGCAACCTGTACGGAACAGGAGGTTAAAGGTGCTGATTCTCCAAGGAGGGAGATGGCTAGTAAATCGGCTGGAATGGCGAACCCGAGCAAAGGAGATGAGAAATGAGGTGCGTTTTAGAAACCTTTCCCGATCACACGGTGTACCATCTTCTGGGTTTCTCATGCCTGTTTTCGACGTAGGAAGATGCCCTTGAACCTGGAGATTTGGGACCCATGGGATGGGTACCATGCAGTATTACTTGAAAGGGTCTGCGTTGGCTCACCCAACCTCACCGAACCTCTCAGCCCCAAGAGTGTCCACCCTTATGTCTCAATCAGCTGTGGGTCTAGATATGGTCAATCCAGGTTGCATCACAGCCCCTGAACGAATTTTGTAAGAATTTCTCTCTCTTTCACTGTCTTTGTTTCACGGGTTTTGAAAAGTAATTTATTTTTATAATGGGGTTTAGCTGCTTTTCACGGCTGTGTTTATGCCGCTTTACACCCCCTTGACTCACTTACAGAGAGATATCAATACATAGGTTTGAAGATTCTTACTAGTCAGATATATTCTTGTGCGGTGAATAGGGGGTGTTGAGTCCAGTTCACTGAAAAAGGAATAGGTCTTGTCTCTTACATATTGGGTTTATGGAACGGTATCTGAGCTAATTTGAAACCCTTGTTTTATGCATCACCCCACCTCACCTTTCCCGTTCAACAGCCATAGTGTGTTTCCTAAACGTGGGACTCTGTTCTGTTTTGCAATTCAGTTCAAGTGTAGCGGTTTTTACATTCCCTCTAGAAGTGATATCTTATCATAAGTGTCTTTTTCTGTGTGACTTATTTCACTTAGAATCGTCGTACCTAAATCCACTCATCGTGCTGCTACTAGCCTTATGACGTTGATTTCATGGCTGAGTGATATTCCATTGTACATGAGGACCACAACTTCTTTATCCATTTTTCTCTTTCCTAGGATATTTAAGGTGTAATGAAGTGGGGGTTCTTGTCCACAGAGCAGCCCTAAACTTTGGGGTGCCTGTGTCTTGCTGATTTTTAGTTTTCCCAATTTATACGCCCATGAGTGGAAGTGCCCTATGCTCTCCAAGCTGTGTTTTTTAGATGTTTCAGAACACACCGTACACTTCTCCAGAGTGGCTGTTGGCAATTTACATCCCACCCATCAGCGTAGCAAGGCTCCCATTTCTCCATGGCCGGTCCTGCATTTCTGGTTTGGACACTTTTTTCCGCATGGCCTTTTTGCCCGCTGGGAAGCGAGACTTCTTTGGAGCGCTGATTGGCCTTTCCAGGTTGCTTGGTTGGCCAAAAAGGGCGTATGCGTTTTTTCCTGAATATATTCAGGAAAAAACGCATACGCCCTTTTTGGCCAAGGGCATCATTGTCAACGTTTTGCCGCTTTTCATGTGCTTTCAAGGCGATTCGAATCTACCTCCTGACATCTGTTTCCTGCAATTCTGCCTTGCTTTCAAAGCCTCTTCGTTGCCTTCCCTTAATATATTTGTGGACGAGAGGTATCATTTAAAACTCTGCAGGTTTGTGAATTGCAGTGCCCCTGAGCTCCATTTTTCAACTCGCTTTTTTGGGAGCTGGCCGCCAAAGCGCAGGATTGCTTCAGGCCCTCTTCTGGTTCTGGGGGGCAGGCTGAGCTTGTGCTTAATTCTTCTTCCTGATGGGAAAATAGAGTGACCTGTGCCTGTCCCAACACCTAGAGCTAGTCTCTCATTGGTTCCCCCTCTTCCCCTTCATCCTCAGGACAAATTGCAACCTGTACGGAACAGGAGGTTAAAGGTGCTGATTCTCCAAGGAGGGAGATGGCTAGTAAATCGGCTGGAATGGCGAACCCGAGCAAAGGAGATGAGAAATGAGGTGCGTTTTAGAAACCTTTCCCGATCACACGGTGTACCATCTTCTGGGTTTCTCATGCCTGTTTTCGACGTAGGAAGATGCCCTTGAACCTGGAGATTTGGGACCCATGGGATGGGTACCATGCAGTATTACTTGAAAGGGTCTGCGTTGGCTCACCCAACCTCACCGAACCTCTCAGCCCCAAGAGTGTCCACCCTTATGTCTCAATCAGCTGTGGGTCTAGATATGGTCAATCCAGGTTGCATCACAGCCCCTGAACGAATTTTGTAAGAATTTCTCTCTCTTTCACTGTCTTTGTTTCACGGGTTTTGAAAAGTAATTTATTTTTATAATGGGGTTTAGCTGCTTTTCACGGCTGTGTTTATGCCACTTTACACCCCCTTGACTCACTTACAGAGAGATATCAATACATAGGTTTGAAGATTCTTACTAGTCAGATATATTCTTGTGCGGTGAATAGGGGGTGTTGAGTCCAGTTCACTGAAAAAGGAATAGGTCTTGTCTCTTACATATTGGGTTTATGGAACGGTATCTGAGCTAATTTGAAACCCTTGTTTTATGCATCACCCCACCTCACCTTTCCCGTTCAGCAGCCATAGTGTGTTTCCTAAACGTGGGACTCTGTTCTGTTTTGCAATTCAGTTCAAGTGTAGCGGTTTTTACATTCACTCTAGAAGTGATATCTTATCATCAGTGTCTTTTTCTGTGTGACTTATTTCACTTAGAATCGTCGTACCTAAATCCACTCATCGTGCTGCTACTAGCCTTATGACGTTGATTTCATGGCTGAGTGATATTCCATTGTACATGAGGACCACAACTTCTTTATCCATTTTTCTCTTTCCTAGGATATTTAAGGTGTAATGAAGTGGGGGTTCTTGTCCACAGAGCAGCCCTAAACTTTGGGGTGCCTGTGTCTTGCTGATTTTTAGTTTTCCCAATTTATACGCCCATGAGTGGAAGTGCCCTATGCTCTCCAAGCTGTGTTTTTTAGATGTTTCTGAACACACCGTACACTTCTCCAGAGTGGCTGTTGGCAATTTACATCCCACCCATCAGTGTAGCAAGGCTCCCATTTCTCCATGGCCGGTCCTGCATTTCTGGTTTGGACACTTTTTTCCGCATGGCCCTTTTGCCCGCTGGGAAGCGAGACTTCTTTGGAGCGCTGATTGGCCTTTCCAGGTTGCTTGGTTGGCCAAAAAGGGCGTATGCGTTTTTTCCTGAATATATTCAGGAAAAAACGCATACGCCCTTTTTGGCCAAGGGCATCATTGTCAACGTTTTGCCGCTTTTCATGTGCTTTCAAGGCGATTCGAATCTACCTCCTGACATCTGTTTCCTGCAATTCTGCCTTGCTTTCAAAGCCTCTTCGTTGCCTTCCCTTAATATATTTGTGGACGAGAGGTATCATTTAAAACTCTGCAGGTTTGTGAATTGCAGTGCCCCTGAGCTCCATTTTTCAACTCGCTTTTTTGGGAGCTGGCCGCCAAAGCGCAGGATTGCTTCAGGCCCTCTTCTGGTTCTGGGGGGCAGGCTGAGCTTGTGCTTAATTCTTCTTCCTGATGGGAAAATAGAGTGACCTGTGCCTGTCCCAACACCTAGAGCTAGTCTCTCATTGGTTCCCCCTCTTCCCCTTCATCCTCAGGACAAATTGCAACCTGTACGGAACAGGAGGTTAAAGGTGCTGATTCTCCAAGGAGGGAGATGGCTAGTAAATCGGCTGGAATGGCGAACCCGAGCAAAGGAGATGAGAAATGAGGTGCGTTTTAGAAACCTATCCCGATCACACGGTGTACCATCTTCTGGGTTTCTCATGCCTGTTTTCGACGTAGGAAGATGCCCTTGAACCTGGAGATTTGGGACCCATGGGATGGGTACCATGCAGTATTACTTGAAAGGGTCTGCGTTGGCTCACCCAACCTCACCGAACCTCTCAGCCCCAAGAGTGTCCACCCTTATGTCTCAATCAGCTGTGGGTCTAGATATGGTCAATCCAGGTTGCATCACAGCCCCTGAACGAATTTTGTAAGAATTTCTCTCTCTTTCACTGTCTTTGTTTCACGGGTTTTGAAAAGTAATTTATTTTTATAATGGGGTTTAGCTGCTTTTCACGGCTGTGTTTATGCCGCTTTACACCCCCTTGACTCACTTACAGAGAGATATCAATACATAGGTTTGAAGATTCTTACTAGTCAGATATATTCTTGTGCGGTGAATAGGGGGTGTTGAGTCCAGTTCACTGAGCAAGGAATAGGTCTTGTCTCTTACATATTGGGTTTATGGAACGGTATCTGAGCTAATTTGAAACCCTTGTTTTATACATCACCCCACCTCACCTTTCCCGTTCAGCAGCCATAGTGTGTTTCCTAAACGTGGGACTCTGTTCTGTTTTGCAATTCAGTTCAAGTGTAGCGGTTTTTACATTCCCTCTAGAAGTGATATCTTATGATAAGTGTCTTTTTCTGTGTGACTTATTTCACTTAGAATCGTCGTACCTAAATCCACTCATCGTGCTGCTACTAGCCTTATGACGTTGATTTCATGGCTGAGTGATATTCCATTGTACATGAGGACCACAACTTCTTTATCCATTTTTCTCTTTCCTAGGATATTTAAGGTGTAATGAAGTGGGGGTTCTTGTCCACAGAGCAGCCCTAAACTTTGGGGTGCCTGTGTCTTGCTGATTTTTAGTTTTCCCAATTTATACGCCCATGAGTGGAAGTGCCCTATGCTCTCCAAGCTGTGTTTTTAGATGTTTCAGAACACAACGTACACTTCTCCGGAGTGCCTGTTGGCAATTTACATCCCACCCATCAGCGTAGCAAGGCTCCCATTTCTCCATGGCCGGTCCTGCATTTCTGGTTTGGACACTTTTTTCCCCATGGCCCTTTTGCCCGCTGGGAAGTGAGACTTCTTTGGAGCGCTGATTGGCCTTTCCAGGTTGCTTGGTTGGCCAAAAAGGGCGTATGCGTTTTTTCCTGAATATATTCAGGAAAAAACGCATACGCACTTTTTGGCCAAGGGCATCATTGTCCACGTTTTGCCGCTTTTCATGTGCTTTCAAGGCGATTCGAATCTACCTCCTGACATCTGTTTCCTGCAATTCTGCCTTGCTTTCAAAGCCTCTTCGTTGCCTTCCCTTAATATATTTGTGGACGAGAGGTATCATTTAAAACTCTGCAGGTCTGTGAATTGCAGTGCCCCTGAGCTCCATTTTTCAACTCGCTTTTTTGGGAGCTGGCCGCAAAAGCGCAGGATTGCTTCAGGCCCTCTTCTGGTTCTGGGGGGCCGGCTGAGCTTGTGCTTAATTCTTCTTCCTGATGGGAAAATAGAGTGACCTGTGCCTGTCCCAACACCTAGAGCTAGTCTCTCATTGGTTCCCCCTCTTCCCCTTCATCCTCAGGACAAATTGCAACCTGTACGGAACAGGAGGTTAAAGGTGCTGATTCTCCAAGGAGGGAGATGGCTAGTAAATCGGCTGGAATGGCAAACCCGAGCAAAGGAGATGAGAAATGAGGTGTGTTTTAGAAACCTTTCCCGATCACACGGTGTACCATCTTCTGGGTTTCTCATGCCTGTTTTCGACGTAGGAAGATGCCCTTGAACCTGGAGATTTGGGACCCATGGGATGGGTACCATGCAGTATTACTTGAAAGGGTCTGCGTTGGCTCACCCAACCTCACCGAACCTCTCAGCCCCAAGAGTGTCCACCCTTATGTCTCAATCAGCTGTGGGTCTAGATATGGTCAATCCAGGTTGCATCACAGCCCCTGAACGAATTTTGTAAGAATTTCTCTCTCTTTCACTGTCTTTGTTTCACGGGTTTTGAAAAGTAATTTATTTTTATAATGGGGTTTAGCTGCTTTTCACGGCTGTGTTTATGCCGCTTTACACCCCCTTGACTCACTTACAGAGAGATATCAATACATAGGTTTGAAGATTCTTACTAGTCAGATATATTCTTGTGTGGTGAATAGGGGGTGTTGAGTCCAGTTCACTGAAAAAGGAATAGGTCTTGTCTCTTACATATTGGGTTTATGGAACGGTATCTGAGCTAATTTGAAACCCTTGTTTTATGCATCACCCCACCTCACCTTTCCCGTTCAGCAGCCATAGTGTGTTTCCTAAACGTGGGACTCTGTTCTGTTTTGCAATTCAGTTCAAGTGTAGCGGTTTTTACATTCCCTCTAGAAGTGATATCTTATCATAAGTGTCTTTTTCTATGTGACTTATTTCACTTAGAATCGTCGTACCTAAATCCACTCATCGTGCTGCTACTAGCCTTATGACGTTGATTTCATGGCTGAGTGATATTCCATTGTACATGAGGACCACAACTTCTTTATCCATTTTTCTCTTTCCTAGGATATTTAAGGTGTAATGAAGTGGGGGTTCTTGTCCACAGAGCAGCCCTAAACTTTGGGGTGCCTGTGTCTTGCTGATTTTTAGTTTTCCCAATTTATACGCCCATGAGTGGAAGTGCCCTATGCTCTCCAAGCTGTGTTTTTTAGATGTTTCAGAACACACCGTACACTTCTCCAGAGTGGCTGTTGGCAATTTACATCCCACCCATCAGCGTAGCAAGGCTCCCATTTCTCCATGGCCGGTCCTGCATTTCTGGTTTGGACACTTTTTTCCGCATGGCCCTTTTGCCCGCTGGGAAGCGAGACTTCTTTGGAGCGCTGATTGGCCTTTCCAGGTTGCTTGGTTGGCCAAAAAGGGCGTATGCGTTTTTTCCTGAATATATTCAGGAAAAAACGCATACGCCCTTTTTGGCCAAGGGCATCATTGTCCACGTTTTGCCGCTTTTCATGTGCTTTCAAGGCGATTCGAATCTACCTCCTGAAATCTGTTTCCTGCAATTCTGCCTTGCTTTCAAAGCCTCTTCGTTGCCTTCCCTTAATATATTTGTGGACGAGAGGTATCATTTAAAACTCTGCAGGTTTGTGAATTGCAGTGCCCCTGAGCTCCATTTTTCAACTCGCTTTTTTGGGAGCTGGCCGCCAAAGCGCAGGATTGCTTCAGGCCCTCTTCTGGTTCTGGGGGGCAGGCTGAGCTTGTGCTTAATTCTTCTTCCTGATGGGAAAATAGAGTGACCTGTGCCTGTCCCAACACCTAGAGCTAGTCTCTCATTGGTTCCCCCTCTTCCCCTTCATCCTCAGGACAAATTGCAACCTGTACGGAACAGGAGGTTAAAGGTGCTGATTCTCCAAGGAGGGAGATGGCTAGTAAATCAGCTGGAATGGCGAACCCGAGCAAAGGAGATGAGAAATGAGGTGCGTTTTAGAAACCTTTCCTGATCACACGGTGTACCATCTTCTGGGTTTCTCATGCCTGATTTCGACGTAGGAAGATGCCCTTGAACCTGGAGATTTGGGACCCATGGGATGGGTACCATGCAGTATTACTTGAAAGGGTCTGCGTTGGCTCACCCAACCTCACCGAACCTCTCAGCCCCAAGAGTGTCCACCCTTATGTCTCAATCAGCTGTGGGTCTAGATATGGTCAATCCAGGTTGCATCACAGCCCCTGAACGAATTTTGTAAGAATTTCTCTCTCTTTCACTGTCTTTGTTTCACGGGTTTTGAAAAGTAATTTATTTTTATAATGGGGTTTAGCTGCTTTTCACGGCTGTGTTTATGCCGCTTTACACCCCCTTGACTCACTTACAGAGAGATATCAATACATAGGTTTGAAGATTCTTACTAGTCAGATATATTCTTGTGCGGTGAATAGGGGGTGTTGAGTCCAGTTCACTGAAAAAGGAATAGGTCTTGTCTCTTACATATTGGGTTTATGGAACGGTATCTGAGCTAATTTGAAACCCTTGTTTTATGCATCACCCCACCTCACCTTTCCCGTTCAGCAGCCATAGTGTGTTTCCTAAACGTGGGACTCTGTTCTGTTTTGCAATTCAGTTCAAGGGTAGCGGTTTTTACATTCCCTCTAGAAGTGATATCTTATGATAAGTGTCTTTTTCTGTGTGACTTATTTCACTTAGAATCGTTGTACCTAAATCCACTCATCGTGCTGCTACTAGCCTTATGACGTTGATTTCATGGCTGAGTGATATTCCATTGTACATGAGGACCACAACTTCTTTATCCATTTTTCTCTTTCCTAGGATATTTAAGGTTTAATGAAGTGGGGGTTCTTGTCCACAGAGCAGCCCTAAACTTTGGGGTGCCTGTGTCTTGCTGATTTTTAGTTTTCCCAATTTATACGCCCATGAGTGGAAGTGCCCTATGCTCTCCAAGCTGTGTTTTTTAGATGTTTCAGAACACACCGTACACTTCTCCAGAGTGGCTGTTGGCAATTTACATCCCACCCATCAGCGTAGCAAGGCTCCCATTTCTCCATGGCCGGTCCTGCATTTCTGGTTTGGACACTTTTTTCCGCATGGCCCTTTTGCCCGCTGGGAAGCGAGACTTCTTTGGAGCGCTAATTGGCCTTTCCAGGTTGCTTGGTTGGCCAAAAAGGGCGTATGCGTTTTTTCCTGAATATATTCAGGAAAAAACGCATACGCCCTTTTTGGCCAAGGGCATCATTGTCCACGTTTTGCCGCTTTTCATGTGCTTTCAAGGCGATTCGAATCTACCTCCTGAAATCTGTTTCCTGCAATTCTGCCTTGCTTTCAAAGCCTCTTCGTTGCCTTCCCTTAATATATTTGTGGACGAGAGGTATCATTTAAAACTCTGCAGGTTTGTGAATTGCAGTGCCCCTGAGCTCCATTTTTCAACTCGCTTTTCTGGGAGCTGGCCGCCAAAGCGCAGGATTGCTTCAGGCCCTCTTCTGGTTCTGGGGGGCAGGCTGAGCTTGTGCTTAATTCTTCTTCCTGATGGGAAAATAGAGTGACCTGTGCCTGTCCCAACACCTAGAGCTAGTCTCTCATTGGTTCCCCCTCTTCCCCTTCATCCTCAGGACAAATTGCAACCTGTACGGAACAGGAGGTTAAAGGTGCTGATTCTCCAAGGAGGGAGATGGCTAGTAAATCGGCTGGAATGGCGAACCCGAGCAAAGGAGATGAGAAATGAGGTGCGTTTTAGAAACCTATCCCGATCACACGGTGTACCATCTTCTGGGTTTCTCATGCCTGTTTTCGACGTAGGAAGATGCCCTTGAACCTGGAGATTTGGGACCCATGGGATGGGTACCATGCAGTATTACTTGAAAGGGTCTGCGTTGGCTCACCCAACCTCACCGAACCTCTCAGCCCCAAGAGTGTCCACCCTTATGTCTCAATCAGCTGTGGGTCTAGATATGGTCAATCCAGGTTGCATCACAGCCCCTGAACGAATTTTGTAAGAATTTCTCTCTCTTTCACTGTCTTTGTTTCACGGGTTTTGAAAAGTAATTTATTTTTATAATGGGGTTTAGCTGCTTTTCACGGCTGTGTTTATGCCGCTTTACACCCCCTTGACTCACTTACAGAGAGATATCAATACATAGGTTTGAAGATTCTTACTAGTCAGATATATTCTTGTGCGGTGAATAGGGGGTGTTGAGTCCAGTTCACTGAGCAAGGAATAGGTCTTGTCTCTTACATATTGGGTTTATGGAACGGTATCTGAGCTAATTTGAAACCCTTGTTTTATACATCACCCCACCTCACCTTTCCCGTTCAGCAGCCATAGTGTGTTTCCTAAACGTGGGACTCTGTTCTGTTTTGCAATTCAGTTCAAGTGTAGCGGTTTTTACATTCCCTCTAGAAGTGATATCTTATGATAAGTGTCTTTTTCTGTGTGACTTATTTCACTTAGAATCGTCGTACCTAAATCCACTCATCGTGCTGCTACTAGCCTTATGACGTTGATTTCATGGCTGAGTGATATTCCATTGTACATGAGGACCACAACTTCTTTATCCATTTTTCTCTTTCCTAGGATATTTAAGGTGTAATGAAGTGGGGGTTCTTGTCCACAGAGCAGCCCTAAACTTTGGGGTGCCTGTGTCTTGCTGATTTTTAGTTTTCCCAATTTATACGCCCATGAGTGGAAGTGCCCTATGCTCTCCAAGCTGTGTTTTTAGATGTTTCAGAACACAACGTACACTTCTCCGGAGTGCCTGTTGGCAATTTACATCCCACCCATCAGCGTAGCAAGGCTCCCATTTCTCCATGGCCGGTCCTGCATTTCTGGTTTGGACACTTTTTTCCCCATGGCCCTTTTGCCCGCTGGGAAGTGAGACTTCTTTGGAGCGCTGATTGGCCTTTCCAGGTTGCTTGGTTGGCCAAAAAGCGCGTATGCGTTTTTTCCTGAATATATTCAGGAAAAAACGCATACGCCCTTTTTGGCCAAGGGCATCATTGTCCACGTTTTGCCGCTTTTCATGTGCTTTCAAGGCGATTCGAATCTACCTCCTGACATCTGTTTCCTGCAATTCTGCCTTGCTTTCAAAGCCTCTTCGTTGCCTTCCCTTAATATATTTGTGGACGAGAGGTATCATTTAAAACTCTGCAGGTCTGTGAATTGCAGTGCCCCTGAGCTCCATTTTTCAACTCGCTTTTTTGGGAGCTGGCCGCCAAAGCGCAGGATTGCTTCAGGCCCTCTTCTGGTTCTGGGGGGCAGGCTGAGCTTGTGCTTAATTCTTCTTCCTGATGGGAAAATAGAGTGACCTGTGCCTGTCCCAACACCTAGAGCTAGTCTCTCATTGGTTCCCCCTCTTCCCCTTCATCCTCAGGACAAATTGCAACCTGTACGGAACAGGAGGTTAAAGGTGCTGATTCTCCAAGGAGGGAGATGGCTAGTAAATCGGCTGGAATGGCGAACCCGAGCAAAGGAGATGAGAAATGAGGTGCGTTTTAGAAACCTTTCCCGATCACACGGTGTACCATCTTCTGGGTTTCTCATGCCTGTTTTCGACGTAGGAAGATGCCCTTGAACCTGGAGATTTGGGACCCATGGGATGGGTACCATGCAGTATTACTTGAAAGGGTCTGCGTTGGCTCACCCAACCTCACCGAACCTCTCAGCCCCAAGAGTGTCCACCCTTATGTCTCAATCAGCTGTGGGTCTAGATATGGTCAATCCAGGTTGCATCACAGCCCCTGAACGAATTTTGTAAGAATTTCTCTCTCTTTCACTGTCTTTGTTTCACGGGTTTTGAAAAGTAATTTATTTTTATAATGGGGTTTAGCTGCTTTTCACGGCTGTGTTTATGCCACTTTACACCCCCTTGACTCACTTACAGAGAGATATCAATACATAGGTTTGAAGATTCTTACTAGTCAGATATATTCTTGTGCGGTGAATAGGGGGTGTTGAGTCCAGTTCACTGAAAAAGGAATAGGTCTTGTCTCTTACATATTGGGTTTATGGAACGGTATCTGAGCTAATTTGAAACCCTTGTTTTATGCATCACCCCACCTCACCTTTCCCGTTCAGCAGCCATAGTGTGTTTCCTAAACGTGGGACTCTGTTCTGTTTTGCAATTCAGTTCAAGTGTAGCGGTTTTTACATTCACTCTAGAAGTGATATCTTATCATCAGTGTCTTTTTCTGTGTGACTTATTTCACTTAGAATCGTCGTACCTAAATCCACTCATCGTGCTGCTACTAGCCTTATGACGTTGATTTCATGGCTGAGTGATATTCCATTGTACATGAGGACCACAACTTCTTTATCCATTTTTCTCTTTCCTAGGATATTTAAGGTGTAATGAAGTGGGGGTTCTTGTCCACAGAGCAGCCCTAAACTTTGGGGTGCCTGTGTCTTGCTGATTTTTAGTTTTCCCAATTTATACGCCCATGAGTGGAAGTGCCCTATGCTCTCCAAGCTGTGTTTTTTAGATGTTTCTGAACACACCGTACACTTCTCCAGAGTGGCTGTTGGCAATTTACATCCCACCCATCAGTGTAGCAAGGCTCCCATTTCTCCATGGCCGGTCCTGCATTTCTGGTTTGGACACTTTTTTCCGCATGGCCCTTTTGCCCGCTGGGAAGCGAGACTTCTTTGGAGCGCTGATTGGCCTTTCCAGGTTGCTTGGTTGGCCAAAAAGGGCGTATGCGTTTTTTCCTGAATATATTCAGGAAAAAACGCATACGCCCTTTTTGGCCAAGGGCATCATTGTCAACGTTTTGCCGCTTTTCATGTGCTTTCAAGGCGATTCGAATCTACCTCCTGACATCTGTTTCCTGCAATTCTGCCTTGCTTTCAAAGCCTCTTCGTTGCCTTCCCTTAATATATTTGTGGACGAGAGGTATCATTTAAAACTCTGCAGGTTTGTGAATTGCAGTGCCCCTGAGCTCCATTTTTCAACTCGCTTTTTTGGGAGCTGGCCGCCAAAGCGCAGGATTGCTTCAGGCCCTCTTCTGGTTCTGGGGGGCAGGCTGAGCTTGTGCTTAATTCTTCTTCCTGATGGGAAAATAGAGTGACCTGTGCCTGTCCCAACACCTAGAGCTAGTCTCTCATTGGTTCCCCCTCTTCCCCTTCATCCTCAGGACAAATTGCAACCTGTACGGAACAGGAGGTTAAAGGTGCTGATTCTCCAAGGAGGGAGATGGCTAGTAAATCGGCTGGAATGGCGAACCCGAGCAAAGGAGATGAGAAATGAGGTGCGTTTTAGAAACCTATCCCGATCACACGGTGTACCATCTTCTGGGTTTCTCATGCCTGTTTTCGACGTAGGAAGATGCCCTTGAACCTGGAGATTTGGGACCCATGGGATGGGTACCATGCAGTATTACTTGAAAGGGTCTGCGTTGGCTCACCCAACCTCACCGAACCTCTCAGCCCCAAGAGTGTCCACCCTTATGTCTCAATCAGCTGTGGGTCTAGATATGGTCAATCCAGGTTGCATCACAGCCCCTGAACGAATTTTGTAAGAATTTCTCTCTCTTTCACTGTCTTTGTTTCACGGGTTTTGAAAAGTAATTTATTTTTATAATGGGGTTTAGCTGCTTTTCACGGCTGTGTTTATGCCGCTTTACACCCCCTTGACTCACTTACAGAGAGATATCAATACATAGGTTTGAAGATTCTTACTAGTCAGATATATTCTTGTGCGGTGAATAGGGGGTGTTGAGTCCAGTTCACTGAGCAAGGAATAGGTCTTGTCTCTTACATATTGGGTTTATGGAACGGTATCTGAGCTAATTTGAAACCCTTGTTTTATACATCACCCCACCTCACCTTTCCCGTTCAGCAGCCATAGTGTGTTTCCTAAACGTGGGACTCTGTTCTGTTTTGCAATTCAGTTCAAGTGTAGCGGTTTTTACATTCCCTCTAGAAGTGATATCTTATGATAAGTGTCTTTTTCTGTGTGACTTATTTCACTTAGAATCGTCGTACCTAAATCCACTCATCGTGCTGCTACTAGCCTTATGACGTTGATTTCATGGCTGAGTGATATTCCATTGTACATGAGGACCACAACTTCTTTATCCATTTTTCTCTTTCCTAGGATATTTAAGGTGTAATGAAGTGGGGGTTCTTGTCCACAGAGCAGCCCTAAACTTTGGGGTGCCTGTGTCTTGCTGATTTTTAGTTTTCCCAATTTATACGCCCATGAGTGGAAGTGCCCTATGCTCTCCAAGCTGTGTTTTTAGATGTTTCAGAACACAACGTACACTTCTCCGGAGTGCCTGTTGGCAATTTACATCCCACCCATCAGCGTAGCAAGGCTCCCATTTCTCCATGGCCGGTCCTGCATTTCTGGTTTGGACACTTTTTTCCCCATGGCCCTTTTGCCCGCTGGGAAGTGAGACTTCTTTGGAGCGCTGATTGGCCTTTCCAGGTTGCTTGGTTGGCCAAAAAGGGCGTATGCGTTTTTTCCTGAATATATTCAGGAAAAAACGCATACGCCCTTTTTGGCCAAGGGCATCATTGTCCACGTTTTGCCGCTTTTCATGTGCTTTCAAGGCGATTCGAATCTACCTCCTGACATCTGTTTCCTGCAATTCTGCCTTGCTTTCAAAGCCTCTTCGTTGCCTTCCCTTAA
The DNA here is from genome assembly GCF_949987535.1 of Balaenoptera acutorostrata. Classification (NCBI taxonomy): domain Eukaryota; kingdom Metazoa; phylum Chordata; class Mammalia; order Artiodactyla; family Balaenopteridae; genus Balaenoptera; species Balaenoptera acutorostrata. Next base: position 359,202 of record NW_026646588.1, read on the forward strand.
TATATTTGTGGACGAGAGGTATCATTTAAAACTCTGCAGGTCTGTGAATTGCAGTGCCCCTGAGCTCCATTTTTCAACTCGCTTTTTTGGGAGCTGGCCGCCAAAGCGCAGGATTGCTTCAGGCCCTCTTCTGGTTCTGGGGGGCAGGCTGAGCTTGTGCTTAATTCTTCTTCCTGATGGGAAAATAGAGTGACCTGTGCCTGTCCCAACACCTAGAGCTAGTCTCTCATTGGTTCCCCCTCTTCCCCTTCATCCTCAGGACAAATTGCAACCTGTACGGAACAGGAGGTTAAAGGTGCTGATTCTCCAAGGAGGGAGATGGCTAGTAAATCGGCTGGAATGGCGAACCCGAGCAAAGGAGATGAGAAATGAGGTGCGTTTTAGAAACCTTTCCCGATCACACGGTGTACCATCTTCTGGGTTTCTCATGCCTGTTTTCGACGTAGGAAGATGCCCTTGAACCTGGAGATTTGGGACCCATGGGATGGGTACCATGCAGTATTACTTGAAAGGGTCTGCGTTGGCTCACCCAACCTCACCGAACCTCTCAGCCCCAAGAGTGTCCACCCTTATGTCTCAATCAGCTGTGGGTCTAGATATGGTCAATCCAGGTTGCATCACAGCCCCTGAACGAATTTTGTAAGAATTTCTCTCTCTTTCACTGTCTTTGTTTCACGGGTTTTGAAAAGTAATTTATTTTTATAATGGGGTTTAGCTGCTTTTCACGGCTGTGTTTATGCCACTTTACACCCCCTTGACTCACTTACAGAGAGATATCAATACATAGGTTTGAAGATTCTTACTAGTCAGATATATTCTTGTGCGGTGAATAGGGGGTGTTGAGTCCAGTTCACTGAAAAAGGAATAGGTCTTGTCTCTTACATATTGGGTTTATGGAACGGTATCTGAGCTAATTTGAAACCCTTGTTTTATGCATCACCCCACCTCACCTTTCCCGTTCAGCAGCCATAGTGTGTTTCCTAAACGTGGGACTCTGTTCTGTTTTGCAATTCAGTTCAAGTGTAGCGGTTTTTACATTCACTCTAGAAGTGATATCTTATCATCAGTGTCTTTTTCTGTGTGACTTATTTCACTTAGAATCGTCGTACCTAAATCCACTCATCGTGCTGCTACTAGCCTTATGACGTTGATTTCATGGCTGAGTGATATTCCATTGTACATGAGGACCACAACTTCTTTATCCATTTTTCTCTTTCCTAGGATATTTAAGGTGTAATGAAGTGGGGGTTCTTGTCCACAGAGCAGCCCTAAACTTTGGGGTGCCTGTGTCTTGCTGATTTTTAGTTTTCCCAATTTATACGCCCATGAGTGGAAGTGCCCTATGCTCTCCAAGCTGTGTTTTTTAGATGTTTCTGAACACACCGTACACTTCTCCAGAGTGGCTGTTGGCAATTTACATCCCACCCATCAGTGTAGCAAGGCTCCCATTTCTCCATGGCCGGTCCTGCATTTCTGGTTTGGACACTTTTTTCCGCATGGCCCTTTTGCCCGCTGGGAAGCGAGACTTCTTTGGAGCGCTGATTGGCCTTTCCAGGTTGCTTGGTTGGCCAAAAAGGGCGTATGCGTTTTTTCCTGAATATATTCAGGAAAAAACGCATACGCCCTTTTTGGCCAAGGGCATCATTGTCAACGTTTTGCCGCTTTTCATGTGCTTTCAAGGCGATTCGAATCTACCTCCTGACATCTGTTTCCTGCAATTCTGCCTTGCTTTCAAAGCCTCTTCGTTGCCTTCCCTTAATATATTTGTGGACGAGAGGTATCATTTAAAACTCTGCAGGTTTGTGAATTGCAGTGCCCCTGAGCTCCATTTTTCAACTCGCTTTTTTGGGAGCTGGCCGCCAAAGCGCAGGATTGCTTCAGGCCCTCTTCTGGTTCTGGGGGGCAGGCTGAGCTTGTGCTTAATTCTTCTTCCTGATGGGAAAATAGAGTGACCTGTGCCTGTCCCAACACCTAGAGCTAGTCTCTCATTGGTTCCCCCTCTTCCCCTTCATCCTCAGGACAAATTGCAACCTGTACGGAACAGGAGGTTAAAGGTGCTGATTCTCCAAGGAGGGAGATGGCTAGTAAATCGGCTGGAATGGCGAACCCGAGCAAAGGAGATGAGAAATGAGGTGCGTTTTAGAAACCTATCCCGATCACACGGTGTACCATCTTCTGGGTTTCTCATGCCTGTTTTCGACGTAGGAAGATGCCCTTGAACCTGGAGATTTGGGACCCATGGGATGGGTACCATGCAGTATTACTTGAAAGGGTCTGCGTTGGCTCACCCAACCTCACCGAACCTCTCAGCCCCAAGAGTGTCCACCCTTATGTCTCAATCAGCTGTGGGTCTAGATATGGTCAATCCAGGTTGCATCACAGCCCCTGAACGAATTTTGTAAGAATTTCTCTCTCTTTCACTGTCTTTGTTTCACGGGTTTTGAAAAGTAATTTATTTTTATAATGGGGTTTAGCTGCTTTTCACGGCTGTGTTTATGCCGCTTTACACCCCCTTGACTCACTTACAGAGAGATATCAATACATAGGTTTGAAGATTCTTACTAGTCAGATATATTCTTGTGCGGTGAATAGGGGGTGTTGAGTCCAGTTCACTGAGCAAGGAATAGGTCTTGTCTCTTACATATTGGGTTTATGGAACGGTATCTGAGCTAATTTGAAACCCTTGTTTTATACATCACCCCACCTCACCTTTCCCGTTCAGCAGCCATAGTGTGTTTCCTAAACGTGGGACTCTGTTCTGTTTTGCAATTCAGTTCAAGTGTAGCGGTTTTTACATTCCCTCTAGAAGTGATATCTTATGATAAGTGTCTTTTTCTGTGTGACTTATTTCACTTAGAATCGTCGTACCTAAATCCACTCATCGTGCTGCTACTAGCCTTATGACGTTGATTTCATGGCTGAGTGATATTCCATTGTACATGAGGACCACAACTTCTTTATCCATTTTTCTCTTTCCTAGGATATTTAAGGTGTAATGAAGTGGGGGTTCTTGTCCACAGAGCAGCCCTAAACTTTGGGGTGCCTGTGTCTTGCTGATTTTTAGTTTTCCCAATTTATACGCCCATGAGTGGAAGTGCCCTATGCTCTCCAAGCTGTGTTTTTAGATGTTTCAGAACACAACGTACACTTCTCCGGAGTGCCTGTTGGCAATTTACATCCCACCCATCAGCGTAGCAAGGCTCCCATTTCTCCATGGCCGGTCCTGCATTTCTGGTTTGGACACTTTTTTCCCCATGGCCCTTTTGCCCGCTGGGAAGTGAGACTTCTTTGGAGCGCTGATTGGCCTTTCCAGGTTGCTTGGTTGGCCAAAAAGGGCGTATGCGTTTTTTCCTGAATATATTCAGGAAAAAACGCATACGCACTTTTTGGCCAAGGGCATCATTGTCCACGTTTTGCCGCTTTTCATGTGCTTTCAAGGCGATTCGAATCTACCTCCTGACATCTGTTTCCTGCAATTCTGCCTTGCTTTCAAAGCCTCTTCGTTGCCTTCCCTTAATATATTTGTGGACGAGAGGTATCATTTAAAACTCTGCAGGTCTGTGAATTGCAGTGCCCCTGAGCTCCATTTTTCAACTCGCTTTTTTGGGAGCTGGCCGCAAAAGCGCAGGATTGCTTCAGGCCCTCTTCTGGTTCTGGGGGGCCGGCTGAGCTTGTGCTTAATTCTTCTTCCTGATGGGAAAATAGAGTGACCTGTGCCTGTCCCAACACCTAGAGCTAGTCTCTCATTGGTTCCCCCTCTTCCCCTTCATCCTCAGGACAAATTGCAACCTGTACGGAACAGGAGGTTAAAGGTGCTGATTCTCCAAGGAGGGAGATGGCTAGTAAATCGGCTGGAATGGCAAACCCGAGCAAAGGAGATGAGAAATGAGGTGCGTTTTAGAAACCTTTCCCGATCACACGGTGTACCATCTTCTGGGTTTCTCATGCCTGTTTTCGACGTAGGAAGATGCCCTTGAACCTGGAGATTTGGGACCCATGGGATGGGTACCATGCAGTATTACTTGAAAGGGTCTGCGTTGGCTCACCCAACCTCACCGAACCTCTCAGCCCCAAGAGTGTCCACCCTTATGTCTCAATCAGCTGTGGGTCTAGATATGGTCAATCCAGGTTGCATCACAGCCCCTGAACGAATTTTGTAAGAATTTCTCTCTCTTTCACTGTCTTTGTTTCACGGGTTTTGAAAAGTAATTTATTTTTATAATGGGGTTTAGCTGCTTTTCACGGCTGTGTTTATGCCGCTTTACACCCCCTTGACTCACTTACAGAGAGATATCAATACATAGGTTTGAAGATTCTTACTAGTCAGATATATTCTTGTGTGGTGAATAGGGGGTGTTGAGTCCAGTTCACTGAAAAAGGAATAGGTCTTGTCTCTTACATATTGGGTTTATGGAACGGTATCTGAGCTAATTTGAAACCCTTGTTTTATGCATCACCCCACCTCACCTTTCCCGTTCAGCAGCCATAGTGTGTTTCCTAAACGTGGGACTCTGTTCTGTTTTGCAATTCAGTTCAAGTGTAGCGGTTTTTACATTCCCTCTAGAAGTGATATCTTATCATAAGTGTCTTTTTCTATGTGACTTATTTCACTTAGAATCGTCGTACCTAAATCCACTCATCGTGCTGCTACTAGCCTTATGACGTTGATTTCATGGCTGAGTGATATTCCATTGTACATGAGGACCACAACTTCTTTATCCATTTTTCTCTTTCCTAGGATATTTAAGGTGTAATGAAGTGGGGGTTCTTGTCCACAGAGCAGCCCTAAACTTTGGGGTGCCTGTGTCTTGCTGATTTTTAGTTTTCCCAATTTATACGCCCATGAGTGGAAGTGCCCTATGCTCTCCAAGCTGTGTTTTTTAGATGTTTCAGAACACACCGTACACTTCTCCAGAGTGGCTGTTGGCAATTTACATCCCACCCATCAGCGTAGCAAGGCTCCCATTTCTCCATGGCCGGTCCTGCATTTCTGGTTTGGACACTTTTTTCCGCATGGCCCTTTTGCCCGCTGGGAAGCGAGACTTCTTTGGAGCGCTGATTGGCCTTTCCAGGTTGCTTGGTTGGCCAAAAAGGGCGTATGCGTTTTTTCCTGAATATATTCAGGAAAAAACGCATACGCCCTTTTTGGCCAAGGGCATCATTGTCCACGTTTTGCCGCTTTTCATGTGCTTTCAAGGCGATTCGAATCTACCTCCTGAAATCTGTTTCCTGCAATTCTGCCTTGCTTTCAAAGCCTCTTCGTTGCCTTCCCTTAATATATTTGTGGACGAGAGGTATCATTTAAAACTCTGCAGGTTTGTGAATTGCAGTGCCCCTGAGCTCCATTTTTCAACTCGCTTTTTTGGGAGCTGGCCGCCAAAGCGCAGGATTGCTTCAGGCCCTCTTCTGGTTCTGGGGGGCAGGCTGAGCTTGTGCTTAATTCTTCTTCCTGATGGGAAAATAGAGTGACCTGTGCCTGTCCCAACACCTAGAGCTAGTCTCTCATTGGTTCCCCCTCTTCCCCTTCATCCTCAGGACAAATTGCAACCTGTACGGAACAGGAGGTTAAAGGTGCTGATTCTCCAAGGAGGGAGATGGCTAGTAAATCAGCTGGAATGGCGAACCCGAGCAAAGGAGATGAGAAATGAGGTGCGTTTTAGAAACCTTTCCTGATCACACGGTGTACCATCTTCTGGGTTTCTCATGCCTGTTTTCGACGTAGGAAGATGCCCTTGAACCTGGAGATTTGGGACCCATGGGATGGGTACCATGCAGTATTACTTGAAAGGGTCTGCGTTGGCTCACCCAACCTCACCGAACCTCTCAGCCCCAAGAGTGTCCACCCTTATGTCTCAATCAGCTGTGGGTCTAGATATGGTCAATCCAGGTTGCATCACAGCCCCTGAACGAATTTTGTAAGAATTTCTCTCTCTTTCACTGTCTTTGTTTCACGGGTTTTGAAAAGTAATTTATTTTTATAATGGGGTTTAGCTGCTTTTCACGGCTGTGTTTATGCCGCTTTACACCCCCTTGACTCACTTACAGAGAGATATCAATACATAGGTTTGAAGATTCTTACTAGTCAGATATATTCTTGTGCGGTGAATAGGGGGTGTTGAGTCCAGTTCACTGAAAAAGGAATAGGTCTTGTCTCTTACATATTGGGTTTATGGAACGGTATCTGAGCTAATTTGAAACCCTTGTTTTATGCATCACCCCACCTCACCTTTCCCGTTCAGCAGCCATAGTGTGTTTCCTAAACGTGGGACTCTGTTCTGTTTTGCAATTCAGTTCAAGGGTAGCGGTTTTTACATTCCCTCTAGAAGTGATATCTTATGATAAGTGTCTTTTTCTGTGTGACTTATTTCACTTAGAATCGTTGTACCTAAATCCACTCATCGTGCTGCTACTAGCCTTATGACGTTGATTTCATGGCTGAGTGATATTCCATTGTACATGAGGACCACAACTTCTTTATCCATTTTTCTCTTTCCTAGGATATTTAAGGTTTAATGAAGTGGGGGTTCTTGTCCACAGAGCAGCCGTAAACTTTGGGGTGCCTGTGTCTTGCTGATTTTTAGTTTTCCCAATTTATACGCCCATGAGTGGAAGTGCCCTATGCTCTCCAAGCTGTGTTTTTTAGATGTTTCAGAACACACCGTACACTTCTCCAGAGTGGCTGTTGGCAATTTACATCCCACCCATCAGCGTAGCAAGGCTCCCATTTCTCCATGGCCGGTCCTGCATTTCTGGTTTGGACACTTTTTTCCGCATGGCCCTTTTGCCCGCTGGGAAGCGAGACTTCTTTGGAGCGCTAATTGGCCTTTCCAGGTTGCTTGGTTGGCCAAAAAGGGCGTATGCGTTTTTTCCTGAATATATTCAGGAAAAAACGCATACGCCCTTTTTGGCCAAGGGCATCATTGTCCACGTTTTGCCGCTTTTCATGTGCTTTCAAGGCGATTCGAATCTACCTCCTGAAATCTGTTTCCTGCAATTCTGCCTTGCTTTCAAAGCCTCTTCGTTGCCTTCCCTTAATATATTTGTGGACGAGAGGTATCATTTAAAACTCTGCAGGTTTGTGAATTGCAGTGCCCCTGAGCTCCATTTTTCAACTCGCTTTTCTGGGAGCTGGCCGCCAAAGCGCAGGATTGCTTCAGGCCCTCTTCTGGTTCTGGGGGGCAGGCTGAGCTTGTGCTTAATTCTTCTTCCTGATGGGAAAATAGAGTGACCTGTGCCTGTCCCAACACCTAGAGCTAGTCTCTCATTGGTTCCCCCTCTTCCCCTTCATCCTCAGGACAAATTGCAACCTGTACGGAACAGGAGGTTAAAGGTGCTGATTCTCCAAGGAGGGAGATGGCTAGTAAATCGGCTGGAATGGCGAACCCGAGCAAAGGAGATGAGAAATGAGGTGCGTTTTAGAAACCTATCCCGATCACACGGTGTACCATCTTCTGGGTTTCTCATGCCTGTTTTCGACGTAGGAAGATGCCCTTGAACCTGGAGATTTGGGACCCATGGGATGGGTACCATGCAGTATTACTTGAAAGGGTCTGCGTTGGCTCACCCAACCTCACCGAACCTCTCAGCCCCAAGAGTGTCCACCCTTATGTCTCAATCAGCTGTGGGTCTAGATATGGTCAATCCAGGTTGCATCACAGCCCCTGAACGAATTTTGTAAGAATTTCTCTCTCTTTCACTGTCTTTGTTTCACGGGTTTTGAAAAGTAATTTATTTTTATAATGGGGTTTAGCTGCTTTTCACGGCTGTGTTTATGCCGCTTTACACCCCCTTGACTCACTTACAGAGAGATATCAATACATAGGTTTGAAGATTCTTACTAGTCAGATATATTCTTGTGCGGTGAATAGGGGGTGTTGAGTCCAGTTCACTGAGCAAGGAATAGGTCTTGTCTCTTACATATTGGGTTTATGGAACGGTATCTGAGCTAATTTGAAACCCTTGTTTTATACATCACCCCACCTCACCTTTCCCGTTCAGCAGCCATAGTGTGTTTCCTAAACGTGGGACTCTGTTCTGTTTTGCAATTCAGTTCAAGTGTAGCGGTTTTTACATTCCCTCTAGAAGTGATATCTTATGATAAGTGTCTTTTTCTGTGTGACTTATTTCACTTAGAATCGTCGTACCTAAATCCACTCATCGTGCTGCTACTAGCCTTATGACGTTGATTTCATGGCTGAGTGATATTCCATTGTACATGAGGACCACAACTTCTTTATCCATTTTTCTCTTTCCTAGGATATTTAAGGTGTAATGAAGTGGGGGTTCTTGTCCACAGAGCAGCCCTAAACTTTGGGGTGCCTGTGTCTTGCTGATTTTTAGTTTTCCCAATTTATACGCCCATGAGTGGAAGTGCCCTATGCTCTCCAAGCTGTGTTTTTAGATGTTTCAGAACACAACGTACACTTCTCCGGAGTGCCTGTTGGCAATTTACATCCCACCCATCAGCGTAGCAAGGCTCCCATTTCTCCATGGCCGGTCCTGCATTTCTGGTTTGGACACTTTTTTCCCCATGGCCCTTTTGCCCGCTGGGAAGTGAGACTTCTTTGGAGCGCTGATTGGCCTTTCCAGGTTGCTTGGTTGGCCAAAAAGGGCGTATGCGTTTTTTCCTGAATATATTCAGGAAAAAACGCATACGCCCTTTTTGGCCAAGGGCATCATTGTCCACGTTTTGCCGCTTTTCATGTGCTTTCAAGGCGATTCGAATCTACCTCCTGACATCTGTTTCCTGCAATTCTGCCTTGCTTTCAAAGCCTCTTCGTTGCCTTCCCTTAATATATTTGTGGACGAGAGGTATCATTTAAAACTCTGCAGGTCTGTGAATTGCAGTGCCCCTGAGCTCCATTTTTCAACTCGCTTTTTTGGGAGCTGGCCGCAAAAGCGCAGGATTGCTTCAGGCCCTCTTCTGGTTCTGGGGGGCAGGCTGAGCTTGTGCTTAATTCTTCTTCCTGATGGGAAAATAGAGTGACCTGTGCCTGTCCCAACACCTAGAGCTAGTCTCTCATTGGTTCCCCCTCTTCCCCTTCATCCTCAGGACAAATTGCAACCTGTACGGAACAGGAGGTTAAAGGTGCTGATTCTCCAAGGAGGGAGATGGCTAGTAAATCAGCTGGAATGGCGAACCCGAGCAAAGGAGATGAGAAATGAGGTGCGTTTTAGAAACCTTTCCTGATCACACGGTGTACCATCTTCTGGGTTTCTCATGCCTGTTTTCGACGTAGGAAGATGCCCTTGAACCTGGAGATTTGGGACCCATGGGATGGGTACCATGCAGTATTACTTGAAAGGGTCTGCGTTGGCTCACCCAACCTCACCGAACCTCTCAGCCCCAAGAGTGTCCACCCTTATGTCTCAATCAGCTGTGGGTCTAGATATGGTCAATCCAGGTTGCATCACAGCCCCTGAACGAATTTTGTAAGAATTTCTCTCTCTTTCACTGTCTTTGTTTCACGGGTTTTGAAAAGTAATTTATTTTTATAATGGGGTTTAGCTGCTTTTCACGGCTGTGTTTATGCCGCTTTACACCCCCTTGACTCACTTACAGAGAGATATCAATACATAGGTTTGAAGATTCTTACTAGTCAGATATATTCTTGTGCGGTGAATAGGGGGTGTTGAGTCCAGTTCACTGAAAAAGGAATAGGTCTTGTCTCTTACATATTGGGTTTATGGAACGGTATCTGAGCTAATTTGAAACCCTTGTTTTATGCATCACCCCACCTCACCTTTCCCGTTCAGCAGCCATAGTGTGTTTCCTAAACGTGGGACTCTGTTCTGTTTTGCAATTCAGTTCAAGGGTAGCGGTTTTTACATTCCCTCTAGAAGTGATATCTTATGATAAGTGTCTTTTTCTGTGTGACTTATTTCACTTAGAATCGTTGTACCTAAATCCACTCATCGTGCTGCTACTAGCCTTATGACGTTGATTTCATGGCTGAGTGATATTCCATTGTACATGAGGACCACAACTTCTTTATCCATTTTTCTCTTTCCTAGGATATTTAAGGTTTAATGAAGTGGGGGTTCTTGTCCACAGAGCAGCCCTAAACTTTGGGGTGCCTGTGTCTTGCTGATTTTTAGTTTTCCCAATTTATACGCCCATGAGTGGAAGTGCCCTATGCTCTCCAAGCTGTGTTTTTTAGATGTTTCAGAACACACCGTACACTTCTCCAGAGTGGCTGTTGGCAATTTACATCCCACCCATCAGCGTAGCAAGGCTCCCATTTCTCCATGGCCGGTCCTGCATTTCTGGTTTGGACACTTTTTTCCGCATGGCCCTTTTGCCCGCTGGGAAGCGAGACTTCTTTGGAGCGCTAATTGGCCTTTCCAGGTTGCTTGGTTGGCCAAAAAGGGCGTATGCGTTTTTTCCTGAATATATTCAGGAAAAAACGCATACGCCCTTTTTGGCCAAGGGCATCATTGTCCACGTTTTGCCGCTTTTCATGTGCTTTCAAGGCGATTCGAATCTACCTCCTGAAATCTGTTTCCTGCAATTCTGCCTTGCTTTCAAAGCCTCTTCGTTGCCTTCCCTTAATATATTTGTGGACGAGAGGTATCATTTAAAACTCTGCAGGTTTGTGAATTGCAGTGCCCCTGAGCTCCATTTTTCAACTCGCTTTTCTGGGAGCTGGCCGCCAAAGCGCAGGATTGCTTCAGGCCCTCTTCTGGTTCTGGGGGGCAGGCTGAGCTTGTGCTTAATTCTTCTTCCTGATGGGAAAATAGAGTGACCTGTGCCTGTCCCAACACCTAGAGCTAGTCTCTCATTGGTTCCCCCTCTTCCCCTTCATCCTCAGGACAAATTGCAACCTGTACGGAACAGGAGGTTAAAGGTGCTGATTCTCCAAGGAGGGAGATGGCTAGTAAATCGGCTGGAATGGCGAACCCGAGCAAAGGAGATGAGAAATGAGGTGCGTTTTAGAAACCTATCCCGATCACACGGTGTACCATCTTCTGGGTTTCTCATGCCTGTTTTCGACGTAGGAAGATGCCCTTGAACCTGGAGATTTGGGACCCATGGGATGGGTACCATGCAGTATTACTTGAAAGGGTCTGCGTTGGCTCACCCAACCTCACCGAACCTCTCAGCCCCAAGAGTGTCCACCCTTATGTCTCAATCAGCTGTGGGTCTAGATATGGTCAATCCAGGTTGCATCACAGCCCCTGAACGAATTTTGTAAGAATTTCTCTCTCTTTCACTGTCTTTGTTTCACGGGTTTTGAAAAGTAATTTATTTTTATAATGGGGTTTAGCTGCTTTTCACGGCTGTGTTTATGCCGCTTTACACCCCCTTGACTCACTTACAGAGAGATATCAATACATAGGTTTGAAGATTCTTACTAGTCAGATATATTCTTGTGCGGTGAATAGGGGGTGTTGAGTCCAGTTCACTGAGCAAGGAATAGGTCTTGTCTCTTACATATTGGGTTTATGGAACGGTATCTGAGCTAATTTGAAACCCTTGTTTTATACATCACCCCACCTCACCTTTCCCGTTCAGCAGCCATAGTGTGTTTCCTAAACGTGGGACTCTGTTCTGTTTTGCAATTCAGTTCAAGTGTAGCGGTTTTTACATTCCCTCTAGAAGTGATATCTTATGATAAGTGTCTTTTTCTGTGTGACTTATTTCACTTAGAATCGTCGTACCTAAATCCACTCATCGTGCTGCTACTAGCCTTATGACGTTGATTTCATGGCTGAGTGATATTCCATTGTACATGAGGACCACAACTTCTTTATCCATTTTTCTCTTTCCTAGGATATTTAAGGTGTAATGAAGTGGGGGTTCTTGTCCACAGAGCAGCCCTAAACTTTGGGGTGCCTGTGTCTTGCTGATTTTTAGTTTTCCCAATTTATACGCCCATGAGTGGAAGTGCCCTATGCTCTCCAAGCTGTGTTTTTAGATGTTTCAGAACACAACGTACACTTCTCCGGAGTGCCTGTTGGCAATTTACATCCCACCCATCAGCGTAGCAAGGCTCCCATTTCTCCATGGCCGGTCCTGCATTTCTGGTTTGGACACTTTTTTCCGCATGGCCCTTTTGCCCGCTGGGAAGCGAGACTTCTTTGGAGCGCTGATTGGCCTTTCCAGGTTGCTTGGTTGGCCAAAAAGGGCGTATGCGTTTTTTCCTGAATATATTCAGGAAAAAACGCATACGCACTTTTTGGCCAAGGGCATCATTGTCCACGTTTTGCCGCTTTTCATGTGCTTTCAAGGCGATTCGAATCTACCTCCTGACATCTGTTTCCTGCAATTCTGCCTTGCTTTCAAAGCCTCTTCGTTGCCTTCCCTTAATATATTTGTGGACGAGAGGTATCATTTAAAACTCTGCAGGTCTGTGAATTGCAGTGCCCCTGAGCTCCATTTTTCAACTCGCTTTTTTGGGAGCTGGCCGCAAAAGCGCAGGATTGCTTCAGGCCCTCTTCTGGTTCTGGGGGGCCGGCTGAGCTTGTGCTTAATTCTTCTTCCTGATGGGAAAATAGAGTGACCTGTGCCTGTCCCAACACCTAGAGCTAGTCTCTCATTGGTTCCCCCTCTTCCCCTTCATCCTCAGGACAAATTGCAACCTGTACGGAACAGGAGGTTAAAGGTGCTGATTCTCCAAGGAGGGAGATGGCTAGTAAATCGGCTGGAATGGCAAACCCGAGCAAAGGAGATGAGAAATGAGGTGCGTTTTAGAAACCTTTCCCGATCACACGGTGTACCATCTTCTGGGTTTCTCATGCCTGTTTTCGACGTAGGAAGATGCCCTTGAACCTGGAGATTTGGGACCCATGGGATGGGTACCATGCAGTATTACTTGAAAGGGTCTGCGTTGGCTCACCCAACCTCACCGAACCTCTCAGCCCCAAGAGTGTCCACCCTTATGTCTCAATCAGCTGTGGGTCTAGATATGGTCAATCCAGGTTGCATCACAGCCCCTGAACGAATTTTGTAAGAATTTCTCTCTCTTTCACTGTCTTTGTTTCACGGGTTTTGAAAAGTAATTTATTTTTATAATGGGGTTTAGCTGCTTTTCACGGCTGTGTTTATGCCGCTTTACACCCCCTTGACTCACTTACAGAGAGATATCAATACATAGGTTTGAAGATTCTTACTAGTCAGATATATTCTTGTGTGGTGAATAGGGGGTGTTGAGTCCAGTTCACTGAAAAAGGAATAGGTCTTGTCTCTTACATATTGGGTTTATGGAACGGTATCTGAGCTAATTTGAAACCCTTGTTTTATGCATCACCCCACCTCACCTTTCCCGTTCAGCAGCCATAGTGTGTTTCCTAAACGTGGGACTCTGTTCTGTTTTGCAATTCAGTTCAAGTGTAGCGGTTTTTACATTCCCTCTAGAAGTGATATCTTATCATAAGTGTCTTTTTCTATGTGACTTATTTCACTTAGAATCGTCGTACCTAAATCCACTCATCGTGCTGCTACTAGCCTTATGACGTTGATTTCATGGCTGAGTGATATTCCATTGTACATGAGGACCACAACTTCTTTATCCATTTTTCTCTTTCCTAGGATATTTAAGGTGTAATGAAGTGGGGGTTCTTGTCCACAGAGCAGCCCTAAACTTTGGGGTGCCTGTGTCTTGCTGATTTTTAGTTTTCCCAATTTATACGCCCATGAGTGGAAGTGCCCTATGCTCTCCAAGCTGTGTTTTTTAGATGTTTCAGAACACACCGTACACTTCTCCAGAGTGGCTGTTGGCAATTTACATCCCACCCATCAGCGTAGCAAGGCTCCCATTTCTCCATGGCCGGTCCTGCATTTCTGGTTTGGACACTTTTTTCCGCATGGCCCTTTTGCCCGCTGGGAAGCGAGACTTCTTTGGAGCGCTAATTGGCCTTTCCAGGTTGCTTGGTTGGCCAAAAAGGGCGTATGCGTTTTTTCCTGAATATATTCAGGAAAAAACGCATACGCCCTTTTTGGCCAAGGGCATCATTGTCCACGTTTTGCCGCTTTTCATGTGCTTTCAAGGCGATTCGAATCTACCTCCTGAAATCTGTTTCCTGCAATTCTGCCTTGCTTTCAAAGCCTCTTCGTTGCCTTCCCTTAATATATTTGTGGACGAGAGGTATCATTTAAAACTCTGCAGGTTTGTGAATTGCAGTGCCCCTGAGCTCCATTTTTCAACTCGCTTTTTTGGGAGCTGGCCGCCAAAGCGCAGGATTGCTTCAGGCCCTCTTCTGGTTCTGGGGGGCAGGCTGAGCTTGTGCTTAATTCTTCTTCCTGATGGGAAAATAGAGTGACCTGTGCCTGTCCCAACACCTAGAGCTAGTCTCTCATTGGTTCCCCCTCTTCCCCTTCATCCTCAGGACAAATTGCAACCTGTACGGAACAGGAGGTTAAAGGTGCTGATTCTCCAAGGAGGGAGATGGCTAGTAAATCAGCTGGAATGGCGAACCCGAGCAAAGGAGATGAGAAATGAGGTGCGTTTTAGAAACCTTTCCTGATCACACGGTGTACCATCTTCTGGGTTTCTCATGCCTGTTTTCGACGTAGGAAGATGCCCTTGAACCTGGAGATTTGGGACCCATGGGATGGGTACCATGCAGTATTACTTGAAAGGGTCTGCGTTGGCTCACCCAACCTCACCGAACCTCTCAGCCCCAAGAGTGTCCACCCTTATGTCTCAATCAGCTGTGGGTCTAGATATGGTCAATCCAGGTTGCATCACAGCCCCTGAACGAATTTTGTAAGAATTTCTCTCTCTTTCACTGTCTTTGTTTCACGGGTTTTGAAAAGTAATTTATTTTTATAATGGGGTTTAGCTGCTTTTCACGGCTGTGTTTATGCCGCTTTACACCCCCTTGACTCACTTACAGAGAGATATCAATACATAGGTTTGAAGATTCTTACTAGTCAGATATATTCTTGTGCGGTGAATAGGGGGTGTTGAGTCCAGTTCACTGAAAAAGGAATAGGTCTTGTCTCTTACATATTGGGTTTATGGAACGGTATCTGAGCTAATTTGAAACCCTTGTTTTATGCATCACCCCACCTCACCTTTCCCGTTCAGCAGCCATAGTGTGTTTCCTAAACGTGGGACTCTGTTCTGTTTTGCAATTCAGTTCAAGGGTAGCGGTTTTTACATTCCCTCTAGAAGTGATATCTTATGATAAGTGTCTTTTTCTGTGTGACTTATTTCACTTAGAATCGTTGTACCTAAATCCACTCATCGTGCTGCTACTAGCCTTATGACGTTGATTTCATGGCTGAGTGATATTCCATTGTACATGAGGACCACAACTTCTTTATCCATTTTTCTCTTTCCTAGGATATTTAAGGTTTAATGAAGTGGGGGTTCTTGTCCACAGAGCAGCCCTAAACTTTGGGGTGCCTGTGTCTTGCTGATTTTTAGTTTTCCCAATTTATACGCCCATGAGTGGAAGTGCCCTATGCTCTCCAAGCTGTGTTTTTTAGATGTTTCAGAACACACCGTACACTTCTCCAGAGTGGCTGTTGGCAATTTACATCCCACCCATCAGCGTAGCAAGGCTCCCATTTCTCCATGGCCGGTCCTGCATTTCTGGTTTGGACACTTTTTTCCGCATGGCCCTTTTGCCCGCTGGGAAGCGAGACTTCTTTGGAGCGCTAATTGGCCTTTCCAGGTTGCTTGGTTGGCCAAAAAGGGCGTATGCGTTTTTTCCTGAATATATTCAGGAAAAAACGCATACGCCCTTTTTGGCCAAGGGCATCATTGTCCACGTTTTGCCGCTTTTCATGTGCTTTCAAGGCGATTCGAATCTACCTCCTGAAATCTGTTTCCTGCAATTCTGCCTTGCTTTCAAAGCCTCTTCGTTGCCTTCCCTTAATATATTTGTGGACGAGAGGTATCATTTAAAACTCTGCAGGTTTGTGAATTGCAGTGCCCCTGAGCTCCATTTTTCAACTCGCTTTTCTGGGAGCTGGCCGCCAAAGCGCAGGATTGCTTCAGGCCCTCTTCTGGTTCTGGGGGGCAGGCTGAGCTTGTGCTTAATTCTTCTTCCTGATGGGAAAATAGAGTGACCTGTGCCTGTCCCAACACCTAGAGCTAGTCTCTCATTGGTTCCCCCTCTTCCCCTTCATCCTCAGGACAAATTGCAACCTGTACGGAACAGGAGGTTAAAGGTGCTGATTCTCCAAGGAGGGAGATGGCTAGTAAATCGGCTGGAATGGCGAACCCGAGCAAAGGAGATGAGAAATGAGGTGCGTTTTAGAAACCTATCCCGATCACACGGTGTACCATCTTCTGGGTTTCTCATGCCTGTTTTC
The DNA here is from genome assembly GCF_949987535.1 of Balaenoptera acutorostrata. NCBI lineage: Eukaryota > Metazoa > Chordata > Mammalia > Artiodactyla > Balaenopteridae > Balaenoptera > Balaenoptera acutorostrata. The sequence continues at coordinate 375,469 of NW_026646588.1, forward strand.
GACGTAGGAAGATGCCCTTGAACCTGGAGATTTGGGACCCATGGGATGGGTACCATGCAGTATTACTTGAAAGGGTCTGCGTTGGCTCACCCAACCTCACCGAACCTCTCAGCCCCAAGAGTGTCCACCCTTATGTCTCAATCAGCTGTGGGTCTAGATATGGTCAATCCAGGTTGCATCACAGCCCCTGAACGAATTTTGTAAGAATTTCTCTCTCTTTCACTGTCTTTGTTTCACGGGTTTTGAAAAGTAATTTATTTTTATAATGGGGTTTAGCTGCTTTTCACGGCTGTGTTTATGCCGCTTTACACCCCCTTGACTCACTTACAGAGAGATATCAATACATAGGTTTGAAGATTCTTACTAGTCAGATATATTCTTGTGCGGTGAATAGGGGGTGTTGAGTCCAGTTCACTGAGCAAGGAATAGGTCTTGTCTCTTACATATTGGGTTTATGGAACGGTATCTGAGCTAATTTGAAACCCTTGTTTTATACATCACCCCACCTCACCTTTCCCGTTCAGCAGCCATAGTGTGTTTCCTAAACGTGGGACTCTGTTCTGTTTTGCAATTCAGTTCAAGTGTAGCGGTTTTTACATTCCCTCTAGAAGTGATATCTTATGATAAGTGTCTTTTTCTGTGTGACTTATTTCACTTAGAATCGTCGTACCTAAATCCACTCATCGTGCTGCTACTAGCCTTATGACGTTGATTTCATGGCTGAGTGATATTCCATTGTACATGAGGACCACAACTTCTTTATCCATTTTTCTCTTTCCTAGGATATTTAAGGTGTAATGAAGTGGGGGTTCTTGTCCACAGAGCAGCCCTAAACTTTGGGGTGCCTGTGTCTTGCTGATTTTTAGTTTTCCCAATTTATACGCCCATGAGTGGAAGTGCCCTATGCTCTCCAAGCTGTGTTTTTAGATGTTTCAGAACACAACGTACACTTCTCCGGAGTGCCTGTTGGCAATTTACATCCCACCCATCAGCGTAGCAAGGCTCCCATTTCTCCATGGCCGGTCCTGCATTTCTGGTTTGGACACTTTTTTCCCCATGGCCCTTTTGCCCGCTGGGAAGTGAGACTTCTTTGGAGCGCTGATTGGCCTTTCCAGGTTGCTTGGTTGGCCAAAAAGGGCGTATGCGTTTTTTCCTGAATATATTCAGGAAAAAACGCATACGCACTTTTTGGCCAAGGGCATCATTGTCCACGTTTTGCCGCTTTTCATGTGCTTTCAAGGCGATTCGAATCTACCTCCTGACATCTGTTTCCTGCAATTCTGCCTTGCTTTCAAAGCCTCTTCGTTGCCTTCCCTTAATATATTTGTGGACGAGAGGTATCATTTAAAACTCTGCAGGTCTGTGAATTGCAGTGCCCCTGAGCTCCATTTTTCAACTCGCTTTTTTGGGAGCTGGCCGCAAAAGCGCAGGATTGCTTCAGGCCCTCTTCTGGTTCTGGGGGGCCGGCTGAGCTTGTGCTTAATTCTTCTTCCTGATGGGAAAATAGAGTGACCTGTGCCTGTCCCAACACCTAGAGCTAGTCTCTCATTGGTTCCCCCTCTTCCCCTTCATCCTCAGGACAAATTGCAACCTGTACGGAACAGGAGGTTAAAGGTGCTGATTCTCCAAGGAGGGAGATGGCTAGTAAATCGGCTGGAATGGCAAACCCGAGCAAAGGAGATGAGAAATGAGGTGCGTTTTAGAAACCTTTCCCGATCACACGGTGTACCATCTTCTGGGTTTCTCATGCCTGTTTTCGACGTAGGAAGATGCCCTTGAACCTGGAGATTTGGGACCCATGGGATGGGTACCATGCAGTATTACTTGAAAGGGTCTGCGTTGGCTCACCCAACCTCACCGAACCTCTCAGCCCCAAGAGTGTCCACCCTTATGTCTCAATCAGCTGTGGGTCTAGATATGGTCAATCCAGGTTGCATCACAGCCCCTGAACGAATTTTGTAAGAATTTCTCTCTCTTTCACTGTCTTTGTTTCACGGGTTTTGAAAAGTAATTTATTTTTATAATGGGGTTTAGCTGCTTTTCACGGCTGTGTTTATGCCGCTTTACACCCCCTTGACTCACTTACAGAGAGATATCAATACATAGGTTTGAAGATTCTTACTAGTCAGATATATTCTTGTGTGGTGAATAGGGGGTGTTGAGTCCAGTTCACTGAAAAAGGAATAGGTCTTGTCTCTTACATATTGGGTTTATGGAACGGTATCTGAGCTAATTTGAAACCCTTGTTTTATGCATCACCCCACCTCACCTTTCCCGTTCAGCAGCCATAGTGTGTTTCCTAAACGTGGGACTCTGTTCTGTTTTGCAATTCAGTTCAAGTGTAGCGGTTTTTACATTCCCTCTAGAAGTGATATCTTATCATAAGTGTCTTTTTCTATGTGACTTATTTCACTTAGAATCGTCGTACCTAAATCCACTCATCGTGCTGCTACTAGCCTTATGACGTTGATTTCATGGCTGAGTGATATTCCATTGTACATGAGGACCACAACTTCTTTATCCATTTTTCTCTTTCCTAGGATATTTAAGGTGTAATGAAGTGGGGGTTCTTGTCCACAGAGCAGCCCTAAACTTTGGGGTGCCTGTGTCTTGCTGATTTTTAGTTTTCCCAATTTATACGCCCATGAGTGGAAGTGCCCTATGCTCTCCAAGCTGTGTTTTTTAGATGTTTCAGAACACACCGTACACTTCTCCAGAGTGGCTGTTGGCAATTTACATCCCACCCATCAGCGTAGCAAGGCTCCCATTTCTCCATGGCCGGTCCTGCATTTCTGGTTTGGACACTTTTTTCCGCATGGCCCTTTTGCCCGCTGGGAAGCGAGACTTCTTTGGAGCGCTAATTGGCCTTTCCAGGTTGCTTGGTTGGCCAAAAAGGGCGTATGCGTTTTTTCCTGAATATATTCAGGAAAAAACGCATACGCCCTTTTTGGCCAAGGGCATCATTGTCCACGTTTTGCCGCTTTTCATGTGCTTTCAAGGCGATTCGAATCTACCTCCTGAAATCTGTTTCCTGCAATTCTGCCTTGCTTTCAAAGCCTCTTCGTTGCCTTCCCTTAATATATTTGTGGACGAGAGGTATCATTTAAAACTCTGCAGGTTTGTGAATTGCAGTGCCCCTGAGCTCCATTTTTCAACTCGCTTTTTTGGGAGCTGGCCGCCAAAGCGCAGGATTGCTTCAGGCCCTCTTCTGGTTCTGGGGGGCAGGCTGAGCTTGTGCTTAATTCTTCTTCCTGATGGGAAAATAGAGTGACCTGTGCCTGTCCCAACACCTAGAGCTAGTCTCTCATTGGTTCCCCCTCTTCCCCTTCATCCTCAGGACAAATTGCAACCTGTACGGAACAGGAGGTTAAAGGTGCTGATTCTCCAAGGAGGGAGATGGCTAGTAAATCGGCTGGAATGGCGAACCCGAGCAAAGGAGATGAGAAATGAGGTGCGTTTTAGAAACCTTTCCCGATCACACGGTGTACCATCTTCTGGGTTTCTCATGCCTGTTTTCGACGTAGGAAGATGCCCTTGAACCTGGAGATTTGGGACCCATGGGATGGGTACCATGCAGTATTACTTGAAAGGGTCTGCGTTGGCTCACCCAACCTCACCGAACCTCTCAGCCCCAAGAGTGTCCACCCTTATGTCTCAATCAGCTGTGGGTCTAGATATGGTCAATCCAGGTTGCATCACAGCCCCTGAACGAATTTTGTAAGAATTTCTCTCTCTTTCACTGTCTTTGTTTCACGGGTTTTGAAAAGTAATTTATTTTTATAATGGGGTTTAGCTGCTTTTCACGGCTGTGTTTATGCCGCTTTACACCCCCTTGACTCACTTACAGAGAGATATCAATACATAGGTTTGAAGATTCTTACTAGTCAGATATATTCTTGTGCGGTGAATAGGGGGTGTTGAGTCCAGTTCACTGAAAAAGGAATAGGTCTTGTCTCTTACATATTGGGTTTATGGAACGGTATCTGAGCTAATTTGAAACCCTTGTTTTATGCATCACCCCACCTCACCTTTCCCGTTCAGCAGCCATAGTGTGTTTCCTAAACGTGGGACTCTGTTCTGTTTTGCAATTCAGTTCAAGTGTAGCGGTTTTTACATTCCCTCTAGAAGTGATATCTTATGATAAGTGTCTTTTTCTGTGTGACTTATTTCACTTAGAATCGTTGTACCTAAATCCACTCATCGTGCTGCTACTAGCCTTATGACGTTGATTTCATGGCTGAGTGATATTCCATTGTACATGAGGACCACAACTTCTTTATCCATTTTTCTCTTTCCTAGGATATTTAAGGTTTAATGAAGTGGGGGTTCTTGTCCACAGAGCAGCCCTAAACTTTGGGGTGCCTGTGTCTTGCTGATTTTTAGTTTTCCCAATTTATACGCCCATGAGTGGAAGTGCCCTATGCTCTCCAAGCTGTGTTTTTTAGATGTTTCAGAACACACCGTACACTTCTCCAGAGTGGCTGTTGGCAATTTACATCCCACCCATCAGCGTAGCAAGGCTCCCATTTCTCCATGGCCGGTCTTGCATTTCTGGTTTGGACACTTTTTTCCGCATGGCCCTTTTGCCCGCTGGGAAGCGAGACTTCTTTGGAGCGCTAATTGGCCTTTCCAGGTTGCTTGGTTGGCCAAAAAGGGCGTATGCGTTTTTTCCTGAATATATTCAGGAAAAAACGCATACGCCCTTTTTGGCCAAGGGCATCATTGTCCACGTTTTGCCGCTTTTCATGTGCTTTCAAGGCGATTCGAATCTACCTCCTGAAATCTGTTTCCTGCAATTCTGCCTTGCTTTCAAAGCCTCTTCGTTGCCTTCCCTTAATATATTTGTGGACGAGAGGTATCATTTAAAACTCTGCAGGTTTGTGAATTGCAGTGCCCCTGAGCTCCATTTTTCAACTCGCTTTTCTGGGAGCTGGCCGCCAAAGCGCAGGATTGCTTCAGGCCCTCTTCTGGTTCTGGGGGGCAGGCTGAGCTTGTGCTTAATTCTTCTTCCTGATGGGAAAATAGAGTGACCTGTGCCTGTCCCAACACCTAGAGCTAGTCTCTCATTGGTTCCCCCTCTTCCCCTTCATCCTCAGGACAAATTGCAACCTGTACGGAACAGGAGGTTAAAGGTGCTGATTCTCCAAGGAGGGAGATGGCTAGTAAATCAGCTGGAATGGCGAACCCGAGCAAAGGAGATGAGAAATGAGGTGCGTTTTAGAAACCTTTCCTGATCACACGGTGTACCATCTTCTGGGTTTCTCATGCCTGTTTTCGACGTAGGAAGATGCCCTTGAACCTGGAGATTTGGGACCCATGGGATGGGTACCATGCAGTATTACTTGAAAGGGTCTGCGTTGGCTCACCCAACCTCACCGAACCTCTCAGCCCCAAGAGTGTCCACCCTTATGTCTCAATCAGCTGTGGGTCTAGATATGGTCAATCCAGGTTGCATCACAGCCCCTGAACGAATTTTGTAAGAATTTCTCTCTCTTTCACTGTCTTTGTTTCACGGGTTTTGAAAAGTAATTTATTTTTATAATGGGGTTTAGCTGCTTTTCACGGCTGTGTTTATGCCGCTTTACACCCCCTTGACTCACTTACAGAGAGATATCAATACATAGGTTTGAAGATTCTTACTAGTCAGATATATTCTTGTGCGGTGAATAGGGGGTGTTGAGTCCAGTTCACTGAAAAAGGAATAGGTCTTGTCTCTTACATATTGGGTTTATGGAACGGTATCTGAGCTAATTTGAAACCCTTGTTTTATGCATCACCCCACCTCACCTTTCCCGTTCAGCAGCCATAGTGTGTTTCCTAAACGTGGGACTCTGTTCTGTTTTGCAATTCAGTTCAAGGGTAGCGGTTTTTACATTCCCTCTAGAAGTGATATCTTATGATAAGTGTCTTTTTCTGTGTGACTTATTTCACTTAGAATCGTCGTACCTAAATCCACTCATCGTGCTGCTACTAGCCTTATGACGTTGATTTCATGGCTGAGTGATATTCCATTGTACATGAGGACCACAACTTCTTTATCCATTTTTCTCTTTCCTAGGATATTTAAGGTGTAATGAAGTGGGGGTTCTTGTCCACAGAGCAGCCCTAAACTTTGGGGTGCCTGTGTCTTGCTGATTTTTAGTTTTCCCAATTTATACGCCCATGAGTGGAAGTGCCCTATGCTCTCCAAGCTGTGTTTTTTAGATGTTTCAGAACACACCGTACACTTCTCCAGAGTGGCTGTTGGCAATTTACATCCCACCCATCAGCGTAGCAAGGCTCCCATTTCTCCATGGCCGGTCCTGCATTTCTGGTTTGGACACTTTTTTCCGCATGGCCCTTTTGCCCGCTGGGAAGCGAGACTTCTTTGTAGCGCTGATTGGCCTTTCCAGGTTGCTTGGTTGGCCAAAAAGGGCGTATGCGTTTTTTCCTGAATATATTCAGGAAAAAACGCATACGCCCTTTTTGGCCAAGGGCATCATTGTCCACGTTTTGCCGCTTTTCATGTGCTTTCAAGGCGATTCGAATCTACCTCCTGAAATCTGTTTCCTGCAATTCTGCCTTGCTTTCAAAGCCTCTTCGTTGCCTTCCCTTAATATATTTGTGGACGAGAGGTATCATTTAAAACTCTGCAGGTTTGCGAATTGCAGTGCCCCTGAGCTCCATTTTTCAACTCGCTTTTTTGGGAGCTGGCCACCAAAGCGCAGGATTGCTTCAGGCCCTCTTCTGGTTCTGGGGGGCAGGCTGAGCTTGTGCTTAATTCTTCTTCCTGATGGGAAAATAGAGTGACCTGTGCCTGTCCCAACACCTAGAGCTAGTCTCTCATTGGTTCCCCCTCTTCCCGTTCATCCTCAGGACAAATTGCAACCTGTACGGAAAAGGAGGTTAAAGGTGCTGATTCTCCAAGGAGGGAGATGGCTAGCAAATCGGCTGGAATGGCGAACCCGAGCAAAGGAGATGAGAAATGAGGTGCGTTTTAGAAACCTTTCCCGATCACACGGTGTACCATCTTCTGGGTTTCTCATGCCTGTTTTCGACGTAGGAAGATGCCCTTGAACCTGGAGATTTGGGACCCATGGGATGGGTACCATGCAGTATTACTTGAAAGGGTCTGCGTTGGCTCACCCAACCTCACCGAACCTCTCAGCCCCAAGAGTGTCCACCCTTATGTCTCAATCAGCTGTGGGTCTAGATATGGTCAATCCAGGTTGCATCACAGCCCCTGAACGAATTTTGTAAGAATTTCTCTCTCTTTCACTGTCTTTGTTTCACGGGTTTTGAAAAGTAATTTATTTTTATAATGGGGTTTAGCTGCTTTTCACGGCTGTGTTTATGCCGCTTTACACCCCCTTGACTCACTTACAGAGAGATATCAATACATAGGTTTGAAGATTCTTACTAGTCAGATATATTCTTGTGCGGTGAATAGGGGGTGTTGAGTCCAGTTCACTGAAAAAGGAATAGGTCTTGTCTCTTACATATTGGGTTTATGGAACGGTATCGGAGCTAATTTGAAACCCTTGTTTTATGCATCACCCCACCTCACGTTTCCCGTTCAGCAGCCATAGTGTGTTTCCTAAACGTGGGACTCTGTTCTGTTTTGCAATTCAGTTCAAGTGTAGCAGTTTTTACATTCCCTCTAGAAGTGATATCTTATCATAAGTGTCTTTTTCTGTGTGACTTATTTCACTTAGAATCGTCGTACCTAAATCCACTCATCGTGCTGCTACTAGCCTTATGACGTTGATTTCATGGCTGAGTGATATTCCATTGTACATGAGGACCACAACTTCTTTATCCATTTTTCTCTTTCCTAGGATATTTAAGGTGTAATGAAGTGGGGGTTCTTGTCCACAGAGCAGCCCTAAACTTTGGGGTGCCTGTGTCTTGCTGATTTTTAGTTTTCCCAATTTATACGCCCATGAGTGGAAGTGCCCTATGCTCTCCCAGCTGTGTTTTTAGATGTTTCAGAACACACCGTACACTTCTCCGGAGTGCCTGTTGGCAATTTACATCCCACCCATCAGCATAGCAAGGCTCCCATTTCTCCATGGCCGGTCCTGCATTTCTGGTTTGGACACTTTTTTCCCCATGGCCCTTTTGCCCGCTGGGAAGCGAGACTTCTTTGGAGCGCTGATTGGCCTTTCCAGGTTGCTTGGTTGGCCAAAAAGGGCGTATGCGTTTTTTCCTGAATATATTCAGGAAAAAACGCATACGCCCTTTTTGACCAAGGGCATCATTGTCCACGTTTTGCCGCTTTTCATGTGCTTTCAAGGCGATTCGAATCTACCTCCTGAAATCTGTTTCCTGCAATTCTGCCTTGCTTTCAAAGCCTCTTCGTTGCCTTCCCTTAATATATTTGTGGACGAGTGGTATCATTTAAAACTCTGCAGTTTTGTGAATTGCAGTGCCCCTGAGCTCCATTTTTCAACTCGCTTTTTTGGGAGCTGGCCGCCAAAGCGCAGGATTGCTTCAGGCCCTCTTCTGGTTCTGGGGGGCAGGCTGAACTTGTGCTTAATTCTTCTTCCTGATGGGAAAATAGAGTGACCTGTGCCTGTCCCAACACCTAGAGCTAGTCTCTCATTGGTTCCCCCTCTTCCCCTTCATCCTCAGGACAAATTGCAACCTGTACGGAACAGGAGGTTAAAGGTGCTGATTCTCCAAGGAGGGAGATGTCTAGTAAATCGGCTGGAATGGCGAACCCGAGCAAAGGAGATGAGAAATGAGGTGCGTTTTAGAAACCTTTCCCGATCACACGGTGTACCATCTTCTGGGTTTCTCATGCCTGTTTTCGACGTAGGAAGATGCCCTTGAACCTGGAGATTTGGGACCCATGGGATGGGTACCATGCAGTATTACTTGAAAGGGTCTGCGTTGGCTCACCCAACCTCACCGAACCTCTCAGCCCCAAGAGTGTCCACCCTTATGTCTCAATCAGCTGTGGGTCTAGATATGGTCAATCCAGGTTGCATCACAGCCCCTGAACGAATTTTGTAAGAATTTCTCTCTCTTTCACTGTCTTTGTTTCACGGGTTTTGAAAAGTAATTTATTTTTATAATGGGGTTTAGCTGCTTTTCACGGCTGTGTTTATGCCGCTTTACACCCCCTTGACTCACTTACAGAGAGATATCAATACATAGGTTTGAAGATTCTTACTAGTCAGATATATTCTTGTGCGGTGAATAGGGGGTGTTGAGTCCAGTTCACTGAAAAAGGAATAGGTCTTGTCTCTTACATATTGGGTTTATGGAACGGTATCGGAGCTAATTTGAAACCCTTGTTTTATGCATCACCCCACCTCACCTTTCCCGTTCAGCAGCCATAGTGTGTTTCCTAAACGTGGGACTCTGTTCTGTTTTGCAATTCAGTTCAAGGGTAGCGGTTTTTACATTCCCTCTCTAAGTGATATCTTATGATAAGTGTCTTTTTCTGTGTGACTTATTTCACTTAGAATCGTCGTACCTAAATCCACTCATCGTGCTGCTACTAGCCTTATGACGTTGATTTCATGGCTGAGTGATATTCCATTGTACATGAGGACCACAACTTCTTTATCCATTTTTCTCTTTCCTAGGATATTTAAGGTGTAATGAAGTGGGAGTTCTTGTCCACAGAGCAGCCCTAAACTTTGGGGTGCCTGTGTCTTGCTGATTTTTAGTTTTCCCAATTTATACGCCCATGAGTGGAAGTGCCCTATGCTCTCCAAGCTGTGTTTTTTAGATGTTTCAGAACACACCGTACACTTCTCCAGAGTGGCTGTTGGCAATTTACATCCCACCCATCAGCGTAGCAAGGCTCCCATTTCTCCATGGCCGGTCCTGCATTTCTGGTTTGGACACTTTTTTCCGCATGGCCCTTTTGCCCGCTGGGAAGCGAGACTTCTTTGGAGCACTGATTGGCCTTTCCAGGTTGCTTGGTTGGCCAAAAAGGGCGTATGCGTTTTTTCCTGAATATATTCAGGAAAAAACGCATACGCCCTTTTTGGCCAAGGGCATCATTGTCCACGTTTTGCCGCTTTTCATGTGCTTTCAAGGCGATTCGAATCTACCTCCTGACATCTGTTTCCTGCAATTCTGCCTTGCTTTCAAAGCCTCTTCGTTGCCTTCCCTTAATATATTTGTGGACGAGAGGTATCATTTAAAACTCTGCAGGTTTGTGAATTGCAGTGCCCCTGAGCTCCATTTTTCAACTCGCTTTTTTGGGAGCTGGCCGCAAAAGCGCAGGATTGCTTCAGGCCCTCTTCTGGTTCTGGGGGGCAGGCTGAGCTTGTGCTTAATTCTTCTTCCTGATGGGAAAAATAGAGTGACCTGTGCCTGTCCCAACACCTAGAGCTAGTCTCTCATTGGTTCCCCCTCTTCCCGTTCATCCTCAGGACTAATTGCAACCTGTACGGAAAAGGAGGTTAAAGGTGCTGATTCTCCAAGGAGGGGAGATGGCTAGCAAATCGGCTGGAATGGCGAACCCGAGCAAAGGAGATGAGAAATGAGGTGCGTTTTAGAAACCTTTCCCGATCACACGGTGTACCATCTTCTGGGTTTCTCATGCCTGTTTTCGACGTAGGAAGATGCCCTTGAACCTGGAGATTTGGGACCCATGGGATGGGTACCATGCAGTATTACTTGAAAGGGTCTGCGTTGGCTCACCCAACCTCACCGAACCTCTCAGCCCCAAGAGTGTCCACCCTTATGTCTCAATCAGCTGTGGGTCTAGATATGGTCAATCCAGGTTGCATCACAGCCCCTGAACGAATTTTGTAAGAATTTCTCTCTCTTTCACTGTCTTTGTTTCACGGGTTTTGAAAAGTAATTTATTTTTATAATGGGGTTTAGCTGCTTTTCACGGCTGTGTTTATGCCGCTTTACACCCCCTTGACTCACTTACAGAGAGGTATCAATACATAGGTTTGAAGATTCTTACTAGTCAGATATATTCTTGTGCGGTGAATAGGGGGTGTTGAGTCCAGTTCACTGAAAAAGGAATAGGTCTTGTCTCTTACATATTGGGTTTATGGAACGGTATCTGAGCTAATTTGAAACCCTTGTTTTATGCATCACCCACCTCACCTTTCCCGTTCAGCAGCCATAGTGTGTTTCCTAAACGTGGGACTCTGTTCTGTTTTGCAATTCAGTTCAAGTGTAGCGGTTTTTACATTCCCTCTAGAAGTGATATCTTATGATAAGTGTCTTTTTCTGTGTGACTTATTTCACTTAGAATCGTCGTACCTAAATCCACTCATCGTGCTGCTACTAGCCTTATGACGTTGATTTCATGGCTGAGTGATATTCCATTGTACATGAGGATCACAACTTCTTTATCCATTTTTCTCTTTCCTAGGATATTTAAGGTGTAATGAAGTGGGGGTTCTTGTCCACAGAGCAGCCCTAAACTTTGGGGTGCCTGTTTCTTGCTGATGTTTAGTTTTCCCAATTTATACGCCCATGAGTGGAAGTGCCCTATGCTCTCCAAGCTGTGTTTTTTAGATGTTTCAGGACACACCGTACACTTCTCCAGAGTGGCTGTTGGCAATTTACATCCCACCCATCAGCGTAGCAAGGCTCCCATTTCTCCATGGCCGGTCCTGCATTTCTGGTTTGGACACTTTTTTCCGCATGGCCCTTTTGCCCGCTGGGAAGCGAGACTTCTTTGGAGCGCTGATTGGCCTTTCCAGGTTGCTTGGTTGGCCAAAAAGGGCGTATGCGTTTTTTCCTGAATATATTCAGGAAAAAACGCATACGCCCTTTTTGGCCAAGGGCATCATTGTCCACGTTTTGCCGCTTTTCATGTGCTTTCAAGGCGATTCGAATCTACCTCCTGAAATCTGTTTCCTGCAATTCTGCCTTGCTTTCAAAGCCTCTTCGTTGCCTTCCCTTAATATATTTGTGGACGAGAGGTATCATTTAAAACTCTGCAGGTTTGTGAATTGCAGTGCCCCTGAGCTCCATTTTTCAACTCGCTTTTTTGGGAGCTGGCCGCCAAAGCGCAGGATTGCTTCAGGCCCTCTTCTGGTTCTGGGGGGCAGGCTGAGCTTGTGCTTAATTCTTCTTCCTGATGGGAAAATAGAGTGACCTGTGCCTGTCCCAACACCTAGAGCTAGTCTCTCATTGGTTCCCCCTCTTCCCCTTCATCCTCAGGACAAATTGCAACCTGTACGGAACAGGAGGTTAAAGGTGCTGATTCTCCAAGGAGGGAGATGGCTAGTAAATCGGCTGGAATGGCGAACCCGAGCAAAGGAGATGAGAAATGAGGTGCGTTTTAGAAACCTATCCCGATCACACGGTGTACCATCTTCTGGGTTTCTCATGCCTGTTTTCGACGTAGGAAGATGCCCTTGAACCTGGAGATTTGGGACCCATGGGATGGGTACCATGCAGTATTACTTGAAAGGGTCTGCGTTGGCTCACCCAACCTCACCGAACCTCTCAGCCCCAAGAGTGTCCACCCTTATGTCTCAATCAGCTGTGGGTCTAGATATGGTCAATCCAGGTTGCATCACAGCCCCTGAACGAATTTTGTAAGAATTTCTCTCTCTTTCACTGTCTTTGTTTCACGGGTTTTGAAAAGTAATTTATTTTTATAATGGGGTTTAGCTGCTTTTCACGGCTGTGTTTATGCCGCTTTACACCCCCTTGACTCACTTACAGAGAGATATCAATACATAGGTTTGAAGATTCTTACTAGTCAGATATATTCTTGTGCGGTGAATAGGGGGTGTTGAGTCCAGTTCACTGAAAAAGGAATAGGTCTTGTCTCTTACATATTGGGTTTATGGAACGGTATCTGAGCTAATTTGAAACCCTTGTTTTATGCATCACCCCACCTCACCTTTCCCGTTCAGCAGCCATAGTGTGTTTCCTAAACGTGGGACTCTGTTCTGTTTTGCAATTCAGTTCAAGGGTAGCGGTTTTTACATTCCCTCTAGAAGTGATATCTTATGATAAGTGTCTTTTTCTGTGTGACTTATTTCACTTAGAATCGTCGTACCTAAATCCACTCATCGTGCTGCTACTAGCCTTATGACGTTGATTTCATGGCTGAGTGATATTCCATTGTACATGAGGACCACATCTTCTTTATCCATTTTTCTCTTTCCTAGGATATTTAAGGTGTAATGAAGTGGGGGTTCTTGTCCACAGAGCAGCCCTAAACTTTGGGGTGCCTGTGTCTTGCTGATTTTTAGTTTTCCCAATTTATACGCCCATGAGTGGAAGTGCCCTATGCTCTCCAAGCTGTGTTTTTTAGATGTTTCAGAACACACCGTACACTTCTCCAGAGTGGCTGTTGGCAATTTACATCCCACCCATCAGCGTAGCAAGGCTCCCATTTCTCCATGGCCGGTCCTGCATTTCTGGTTTGGACACTTTTTTCCGCATGGCCCTTTTGCCCGCTGGGAAGCGAGACTTCTTTGGAGCGCTGATTGGCCTTTCCAGGTTGCTTGGTTGGCCAAAAAGGGCGTATGCGTTTTTTCCTGAATATATTCAGGAAAAAACGCATACGCCCTTTTTGGCCAAGGGCATCATTGTCCACGTTTTGCCGCTTTTCATGTGCTTTCAAGGCGATTCGAATCTACCTCCTGAAATCTGTTTCCTGCAATTCTGCCTTGCTTTCAAAGCCTCTTCGTTGCCTTCCCTTAATATATTTGTGGACGAGAGGTATCATTTAAAACTCTGCAGGTCTGTGAATTGCAGTGCCCCTGAGCTCCATTTTTCAACTCGCTTTTTTGGGAGCTGGCCGCAAAAGCGCAGGATTGCTTCAGGCCCTCTTCTGGTTCTGGGGGGCCGGCTGAGCTTGTGCTTAATTCTTCTTCCTGATGGGAAAATAGAGTGACCTGTGCCTGTCCCAACACCTAGAGCTAGTCTCTCATTGGTTCCCCCTCTTCCCCTTCATCCTCAGGACAAATTGCAACCTGTACGGAACAGGAGGTTAAAGGTGCTGATTCTCCAAGGAGGGAGATGGCTAGTAAATCGGCTGGAATGGCGAACCCGAGCAAAGGAGATGAGAAATGAGGTGCGTTTTAGAAACCTTTCCCGATCACACCGTGTACCATCTTCTGGGTTTCTCATGCCTGTTTTCGACGTAGGAAGATGCCCTTGAACCTGGAGATTTGGGACCCATGGGATGGGTACCATGCAGTATTACTTGAAAGGGTCTGCGTTGGCTCACCCAACCTCACCGAACCTCTCAGCCCCAAGAGTGTCCACCCTTATGTCTCAATCAGCTGTGGGTCTAGATATGGTCAATCCAGGTTGCATCACAGCCCCTGAACGAATTTTGTAAGAATTTCTCTCTCTTTCACTGTCTTTGTTTCACGGGTTTTGAAAAGTAATTTATTTTTATAATGGGGTTTAGCTGCTTTTCACGGCTGTGTTTATGCCGCTTTACACCCCCTTGACTCACTTACAGAGAGATATCAATACATAGGTTTGAAGATTCTTACTAGTCAGATATATTCTTGTGCGGTGAATAGGGGGTGTTGAGTCCAGTTCACTGAAAAAGGAATAGGTCTTGTCTCTTACATATTGGGTTTATGGAACGGTATCTGAGCTAATTTGAAACCCTTGTTTTATGCATCACCCCACCTCACCTTTCCCGTTCAGCAGCCATAGTGTGTTTCCTAAACGTGGGACTCTGTTCTGTTTTGCAATTCAGTTCAAGGGTAGCGGTTTTTACATTCCCTCTAGAAGTGATATCTTATGATAAGTGTCTTTTTCTGTGTGACTTATTTCACTTAGAATCGTCGTACCTAAATCCACTCATCGTGCTGCTACTAGCCTTATGACGTTGATTTCATGGCTGAGTGATATTCCATTGTACATGAGGACCACATCTTCTTTATCCATTTTTCTCTTTCCTAGGATATTTAAGGTGTAATGAAGTGGGGGTTCTTGTCCACAGAGCAGCCCTAAACTTTGGGGTGCCTGTGTCTTGCTGATTTTTAGTTTTCCCAATTTATACGCCCATGAGTGGAAGTGCCCTATGCTCTCCAAGCTGTGTTTTTTAGATGTTTCAGAACACACCGTACACTTCTCCAGACTGGCTGTTGGCAATTTACATCCCACCCATCAGCGTAGCAAGGCTCCCATTTCTCCATGGCCGGTCCTGCATTTCTGGTTTGGACACTTTTTTCCGCATGGCCCTTTTGCCCGCTGGGAAGCGAGACTTCTTTGGAGCGCTGATTGGCCTTTCCAGGTTGCTTGGTTGGCCAAAAAGGGCGTATGCGTTTTTTCCTGAATATATTCAGGAAAAAACGCATACGCCCTTTTTGGCCAAGGGCATCATTGTCCACGTTTTGCCGCTTTTCATGTGCTTTCAAGGCGATTCGAATCTACCTCCTGAAATCTGTTTCCTGCAATTCTGCCTTGCTTTCAAAGCCTCTTCGTTGCCTTCCCTTAATATATTTGTGGACGAGAGGTATCATTTAAAACTCTGCAGGTCTGTGAATTGCAGTGCCCCTGAGCTCCATTTTTCAACTCGCTTTTTTGGGAGCTGGCCGCAAAAGCGCAGGATTGCTTCAGGCCCTCTTCTGGTTCTGGGGGGCCGGCTGAGCTTGTGCTTAATTCTTCTTCCTGATGGGAAAATAGAGTGACCTGTGCCTGTCCCAACACCTAGAGCTAGTCTCTCATTGGTTCCCCCTCTTCCCCTTCATCCTCAGGACAAATTGCAACCTGTACGGAACAGGAGGTTAAAGGTGCTGATTCTCCAAGGAGGGAGATGGCTAGTAAATCGGCTGGAATGGCGAACCCGAGCAAAGGAGATGAGAAATGAGGTGCGTTTTAGAAACCTTTCCCGATCACACCGTGTACCATCTTCTGGGTTTCTCATGCCTGTTTTCGACGTAGGAAGATGCCCTTGAACCTGGAGATTTGGGACCCATGGGATGGGTACCATGCAGTATTACTTGAAAGGGTCTGCGTTGGCTCACCCAACCTCACCGAACCTCTCAGCCCCAAGAGTGTCCACCCTTATGTCTCAATCAGCTGTGGGTCTAGATATGGTCAATCCAGGTTGCATCACAGCCCCTGAACGAATTTTGTAAGAATTTCTCTCTCTTTCACTGTCTTTGTTTCACGGGTTTTGAAAAGTAATTTATTTTTATAATGGGGTTTAGCTGCTTTTCACGGCTGTGTTTATGCCGCTTTACACCCCCTTGACTCACTTACAGAGAGATATCAATACATAGGTTTGAAGATTCTTACTAGTCAGATATATTCTTGTGCGGTGAATAGGGGGTGTTGAGTCCAGTTCACTGAAAAAGGAATAGGTCTTGTCTCTTACATATTGGGTTTATGGAACGGTATCTGAGCTAATTTGAAACCCTTGTTTTATGCATCACCCCACCTCACCTTTCCCGTTCAGCAGCCATAGTGTGTTTCCTAAACGTGGGACTCTGTTCTGTTTTGCAATTCAGTTCAAGGGTAGCGGTTTTTACATTCCCTCTCTAAGTGATATCTTATGATAAGTGTCTTTTTCTGTGTGACTTATTTCACTTAGAATCGTCGTACCTAAATCCACTCATCGTGCTGCTACTAGCCTTATGACGTGGATTTCATGGCTGAGTGATATTCCATTGTACATGAGGACCACAACTTCTTTATCCATTTTTCTCTTTCCTAGGATATTTAAGGTGTAATGAAGTGGGGGTTCTTGTCCACAGAGCAGCCCTAAACTTTGGGGTGCCTGTGTCTTGCTGATTTTTAGTTTTCCCAATTTATACGCCCATGAGTGGAAGTGCCCTATGCTCTCCAAGCTGTGTTTTTTAGATGTTTCAGAACACACCTTAGACTTCTCCAGAGTGGCTGTTGGCAATTTACATCCCACCCATCAGCGTAGCAAGGCTCCCATTTCTCCATGGCCGGTCCTGCATTTCTGGTTTGGACACTTTTTTCCGCATGGCCCTTTTGCCCGCTGGGAAGCGAGACTTCTTTGGAGCACTGATTGGCCTTTCCAGGTTGCTTGGTTGGCCAAAAAGGGCGTATGCGTTTTTTCCTGAATATATTCAGGAAAAAACGCATACGCCCTTTTTGGCCAAGGGCATCATTGTCCACGTTTTGCCGCTTTTCATGTGCTTTCAAGGCGATTCGAATCTACCTCCTGACATCTGTTTCCTGCAATTCTGCCTTGCTTTCAAAGCCTCTTCGTTGCCTTCCCTTAATATATTTGTGGACGAGAGGTATCATTTAAAACTCTGCAGGTTTGTGAATTGCAGTGCCCCTGAGCTCCATTTTTCAACTCGCTTTTTTGGGAGCTGGCCGCAAAAGCGCAGGATTGCTTCAGGCCCTCTTCTGGTTCTGGGGGGCAGGCTGAGCTTGTGCTTGATTCTTCTTCCTGATGGGAAAATAGAGTGACCTGTGCCTGTCCCAACACCTAGAGCTAGTCTCTCATTGGTTCCCCCTCTTCCCCTTCATCCTCAGGACAAATTGCAACCTGTACGGAACAGGAGGTTAAAGGTGCTGATTCTCCAAGGAGGGAGATGGCTAGTAAATCGGCTGGAATGGCGAACCCGAGCAAAGGAGATGAGAAATGAGGTGCGTTTTAGAAACCTTTCCCGATCACACGGTGTACCATCTTCTGGGTTTCTCATGCCTGTTTTCGACGTAGGAAGATGCCCTTGAACCTGGAGATTTGGGACCCATGGGATGGGTACCATGCAGTATTACTTGAAAGGGTCTGCGTTGGCTCACCCAACCTCACCGAACCTCTCAGCCCCAAGAGTGTCCACCCTTATGTCTCAATCAGCTGTGGGTCTAGATATGGTCAATCCAGGTTGCATCACAGCCCCTGAACGAATTTTGTAAGAATTTCTCTCTCTTTCACTGTCTTTGTTTCACGGGTTTTGAAAAGTAATTTATTTTTATAATGGGGTTTAGCTGCTTTTCACGGCTGTGTTTATGCCGCTTTACACCCCCTTGACTCACTTACAGAGAGATATCAATACATAGGTTTGAAGATTCTTACTAGTCAGATATATTCTTGTGCGTTGAATAGGGGGTGTTGCGTCCAGTTCACTGAGCAAGGAATAGGTCTTGTCTCTTACATATTGGGTTTATGGAACGGTATCTGAGCTAATTTGAAACCCTTGTTTTATGCATCACCCCACCTCACCTTTCCCGTTCAGCAGCCATAGTGTGTTTCCTAAACGTGTGACTCTGTTCTGTTTTGCAATTCAGTTCAAGTGTAGCGGTTTTTACATTCCCTCTAGAAGTGATATCTTATGATAAGTGTCTTTTTCTGTGTGACTTATTTCACTTAGAATCGTCGTACCTAAATCCACTCATCGTGCTGCTACTAGCCTTATGACGTTGATTTCATGGCTGAGTGATATTCCATTGTACATGAGGATCACAACTTCTTTATCCATTTTTCTCTTTCCTAGGATATTTAAGGTGTAATGAAGTGGGGGTTCTTGTCCACAGAGCAGCCCTAAACTTTGGGGTGCCTGTTTCTTGCTGATGTTTAGTTTTCCCAATTTATACGCCCATGAGTGGAAGTGCCCTATGCTCTCCAAGCTGTGTTTTTTAGATGTTTCAGGACACACCGTACACTTCTCCAGAGTGGCTGTTGGCAATTTACATCCCACCCATCAGCGTAGCAAGGCTCCCATTTCTCCATGGCCGGTCCTGCATTTCTGGTTTGGACACTTTTTTCCGCATGGCCCTTTTGCCCGCTGGGAAGCGAGACTTCTTTGGAGCGCTGATTGGCCTTTCCAGGTTGCTTGGTTGGCCAAAAAGGGCGTATGCGTTTTTTCCTGAATATATTCAGGAAAAAACGCATACGCCC
Source organism: Balaenoptera acutorostrata (assembly GCF_949987535.1). Classification (NCBI taxonomy): domain Eukaryota; kingdom Metazoa; phylum Chordata; class Mammalia; order Artiodactyla; family Balaenopteridae; genus Balaenoptera; species Balaenoptera acutorostrata. Next base: position 394,244 of record NW_026646588.1, read on the forward strand.
TTTTTGGCCAAGGGCATCATTGTCCACGTTTTGCCGCTTTTCATGTGCTTTCAAGGCGATTCGAATCTACCTCCTGAAATCTGTTTCCTGCAATTCTGCCTTGCTTTCAAAGCCTCTTCGTTGCCTTCCCTTAATATATTTGTGGACGAGAGGTATCATTTAAAACTCTGCAGGTTTGTGAATTGCAGTGCCCCTGAGCTCCATTTTTCAACTCGCTTTTTTGGGAGCTGGCCGCCAAAGCGCAGGATTGCTTCAGGCCCTCTTCTGGTTCTGGGGGGCAGGCTGAGCTTGTGCTTAATTCTTCTTCCTGATGGGAAAATAGAGTGACCTGTGCCTGTCCCAACACCTAGAGCTAGTCTCTCATTGGTTCCCCCTCTTCCCCTTCATCCTCAGGACAAATTGCAACCTGTACGGAACAGGAGGTTAAAGGTGCTGATTCTCCAAGGAGGGAGATGGCTAGTAAATCGGCTGGAATGGCGAACCCGAGCAAAGGAGATGAGAAATGAGGTGCGTTTTAGAAACCTATCCCGATCACACGGTGTACCATCTTCTGGGTTTCTCATGCCTGTTTTCGACGTAGGAAGATGCCCTTGAACCTGGAGATTTGGGACCCATGGGATGGGTACCATGCAGTATTACTTGAAAGGGTCTGCGTTGGCTCACCCAACCTCACCGAACCTCTCAGCCCCAAGAGTGTCCACCCTTATGTCTCAATCAGCTGTGGGTCTAGATATGGTCAATCCAGGTTGCATCACAGCCCCTGAACGAATTTTGTAAGAATTTCTCTCTCTTTCACTGTCTTTGTTTCACGGGTTTTGAAAAGTAATTTATTTTTATAATGGGGTTTAGCTGCTTTTCACGGCTGTGTTTATGCCGCTTTACACCCCCTTGACTCACTTACAGAGAGATATCAATACATAGGTTTGAAGATTCTTACTAGTCAGATATATTCTTGTGCGGTGAATAGGGGGTGTTGAGTCCAGTTCACTGAAAAAGGAATAGGTCTTGTCTCTTACATATTGGGTTTATGGAACGGTATCGGAGCTAATTTGAAACCCTTGTTTTATGCATCACCCCACCTCACCTTTCCCGTTCAGCAGCCATAGTGTGTTTCCTAAACGTGGGACTCTGTTCTGTTTTGCAATTCAGTTCAAGTGTAGCGGTTTTTACATTCCCTCTAGAAGTGATATCTTATCATAAGTGTCTTTTTCTGTGTGACTTATTTCACTTAGAATCGTCGTACCTAAATCCACTCATCGTGCTGCTACTAGCCTTATGACGTTGATTTCATGGCTGAGTGATATTCCATTGTACATGAGGACCACAACTTCTTTATCCATTTTTCTCTTTCCTAGGATATTTAAGGTGTAATGAAGTGGGGGTTCTTGTCCACAGAGCAGCCCTAAACTTTGGGGTGCCTGTGTCTTGCTGATTTTTAGTTTTCCCAATTTATACGCCCATGAGTGGAAGTGCCCTATGCTCTCCAAGCTGTGTTTTTAGATGTTTCAGAACACACCGTACACTTCTCCGGAGTGCCTGTTGGCAATTTACATCCCACCCATCAGCGTAGCAAGGCTCCCATTTCTCCATGGCCGGTCCTGCATTTCTGGTTTGGACACTTTTTTCCGCATGGCCCTTTTGCCCGCTGGGAAGCGAGACTTCTTTGGAGCGCTGATTGGCCTTTCCAGGTTGCTTGGTTGGCCAAAAAGGGCGTATGCGTTTTTTCCTGAATATATTCAGGAAAAAACGCATACGCCCTTTTTGGCCAAGGGCATCATTGTCCACGTTTTGCCGCTTTTCATGTGCTTTCAAGGCGATTCGAATCTACCTCCTGAAATCTGTTTCCTGCAATTCTGCCTTGCTTTCAAAGCCTCTTCGTTGCCTTCCCTTAATATATTTGTGGACGAGAGGTATCATTTAAAACTCTGCAGGTTTGTGAATTGCAGTGCCCCTGAGCTCCATTTTTCAACTCGCTTTTTTGGGAGCTGGCCGCAAAAGCGCAGGATTGCTTCAGGCCCTCTTCTGGTTCTGGGGGGCAGGCTGAGCTTGTGCTTAATTCTTCTTCCTGATGGGAAAATAGAGTGACCTGTGCCTGTCCCAACACCTAGAGCTAGTCTCTCATTGGTTCCCCCTCTTCCCCTTCATCCTCAGGACAAATTGCAACCTGTACGGAACAGGAGGTTAAAGGTGCTGATTCTCCAAGGAGGGAGATGGCTAGTAAATCAGCTGGAATGGCGAACCCGAGCAAAGGAGATGAGAAATGAGGTGCGTTTTAGAAACCTTTCCTGATCACACGGTGTACCATCTTCTGGGTTTCTCATGCCTGTTTTCGACGTAGGAAGATGCCCTTGAACCTGGAGATTTGGGACCCATGGGATGGGTACCATGCAGTATTACTTGAAAGGGTCTGCGTTGGCTCACCCAACCTCACCGAACCTCTCAGCCCCAAGAGTGTCCACCCTTATGTCTCAATCAGCTGTGGGTCTAGATATGGTCAATCCAGGTTGCATCACAGCCCCTGAACGAATTTTGTAAGAATTTCTCTCTCTTTCACTGTCTTTGTTTCACGGGTTTTGAAAAGTAATTTATTTTTATAATGGGGTTTAGCTGCTTTTCACGGCTGTGTTTATGCCGCTTTACACCGCCTTGACTCACTTACAGAGAGATATGAATACATAGGTTTGAAGATTCTTACTAGTCAGATATATTCTTGTGCGGTGAATAGGGGGTGTTGAGTCCAGTTCACTGAAAAAGGAATAGGTCTTGTCTCTTACATATTGGGTTTATGGAACGGTATCGGAGCTAATTTGAAACCCTTGTTTTATGCATCACCCACCTCACCTTTCCCGTTCAGCAGCCATAGTGTGTTTCCTAAACGTGGGACTCTGTTCTGTTTTGCAATTCAGTTCAAGTGTAGCGGTTTTTACATTCCCTCTAGAAGTGATATCTTATCATAAGTGTCTTTTTCTGTGTGACTTATTTCACTTAGAATCGTCGTACCTAAATCCACTCATCGTGCTGCTACTAGCCTTATGACGTTGATTTCATGGCTGAGTGATATTCCATTGTACATGAGGACCACAACTTCTTTATCCATTTTTCTCTTTCCTAGGATATTTAAGGTGTAATGAAGTGGGGGTTCTTGTCCACAGAGCAGCCCTAAACTTTGGGGTGCCTGTGTCTTGCTGATTTTTAGTTTTCCCAATTTATACGCCCATGAGTGGAAGTGCCCTATGCTCTCCAAGCTGTGTTTTTAGATGTTTCAGAACACAACGTACACTTCTCCGGAGTGCCTGTTGGCAATTTACATCCCACCCATCAGCGTAGCAAGGCTCCCATTTCTCCATGGCCGGTCCTGCATTTCTGGTTTGGACACTTTTTTCCCCATGGCCCTTTTGCCCGCTTGGAAGCGAGACTTCTTTGGAGCGCTGATTGGCCTTTCCAGGTTGCTTGGTTGGCCAAAAAGGGCGTATGCGTTTTTTCCTGAATATATTCAGGAAAAACGCATACGCCCTTTTTGGCCAAGGGCATCATTGTCCACGTTTTGCCGCTTTTCATGTGCTTTCAAGGCGATTCGAATCTACCTCCTGAAATCTGTTTCCTGCAATTCTGCCTTGCTTTCAAAGCCTCTTCGTTGCCTTCCCTTAATATATTTGTGGACGAGAGGTATCATTTAAAACTCTGCAGGTTTGTGAATTGCAGTGCCCCTGAGCTCCATTTTTCAACTCGCTTTTTTGGGAGCTGGCCGCAAAAGCGCAGGATTGCTTCAGGCCCTCTTCTGGTTCTGGGGGGCAGGCTGAGCTTGTGCTTAATTCTTCTTCCTGATGGGAAAATAGAGTGACCTGTGCCTGTCCCAACACCTAGAGCTAGTCTCTCATTGGTTCCCCCTCTTCCCCTTCATCCTCAGGACAAATTGCAACCTGTACGGAACAGGAGGTTAAAGGTGCTGATTCTCCAAGGAGGGAGATGGCTAGTAAATCGGCTGGAATGGCGAACCCCAGCAAAGGAGATGAGAAATGAGGTACGTTTTAGAAACCTTTCCCGATCACACGGTGTACCATCTTCTGGGTTTCTCATGCCTGTTTTCGACGTAGGAAGATGCCCTTGAACCTGGAGATTTGGGACCCATGGGATGGGTACCATGCAGTATTACTTGAAAGGGTCTGCGTTGGCTCACCCAACCTCACCGAACCTCTCAGCCCCAAGAGTGTCCACCCTTATGTCTCAATCAGCTGTGGGTCTAGATATGGTCAATCCAGGTTGCATCACAGCCCCTGAACGAATTTTGTAAGAATTTCTCTCTCTTTCACTGTCTTTGTTTCACGGGTTTTGAAAAGTAATTTATTTTTATAATGGGGTTTAGCTGCTTTTCACGGCTGTGTTTATGCCGCTTTACACCCCCTTGACTCACTTACAGAGAGATATCAATACATAGGTTTGAAGATTCTTACTAGTCAGATATATTCTTGTGCGGTGAATAGGGGGTGTTGAGTCCAGTTCACTGAAAAAGGAATAGGTCTTGTCTCTTACATATTGGGTTTATGGAACGGTATCGGAGCTAATTTGAAACCCTTGTTTTATGCATCACCCCACCTCACCTTTCCCGTTCAGCAGCCATAGTGTGTTTCCTAAACGTGGGACTCTGTTCTGTTTTGCAATTCAGTTCAAGTGTAGCGGTTTTTACATTCCCTCTAGAAGTGATATCTTATCATAAGTGTCTTTTTCTGTGTGACTTATTTCACTTAGAATCGTCGTACCTAAATCCACTCATCGTGCTGCTACTAGCCTTATGACGTTGATTTCATGGCTGAGTGATATTCCATTGTACATGAGGACCACAACTTCTTTATCCATTTTTCTCTTTCCTAGGATATTTAAGGTGTAATGAAGTGGGGGTTCTTGTCCACAGAGCAGCCCTAAACTTTGGGGTGCCTGTGTCTTGCTGATTTTTAGTTTTCCCAATTTATACGCCCATGAGTGGAAGTGCCCTATGCTCTCCAAGCTGTGTTTTTAGATGTTTCAGAACACACCGTACACTTCTCCGGAGTGCCTGTTGGCAATTTACATCCCACCCATCAGCGTAGCAAGGCTCCCATTTCTCCATGGCCGGTCCTGCATTTCTGGTTTGGACACTTTTTTCCGCATGGCCCTTTTGCCCGCTGGGAAGCGAGACTTCTTTGGAGCGCTGATTGGCCTTTCCAGGTTGCTTGGTTGGCCAAAAAGGGCGTATGCGTTTTTTCCTGAATATATTCAGGAAAAAACGCATACGCCCTTTTTGGCCAAGGGCATCATTGTCCACGTTTTGCCGCTTTTCATGTGCTTTCAAGGCGATTCGAATCTACCTCCTGAAATCTGTTTCCTGCAATTCTGCCTTGCTTTCAAAGCCTCTTCGTTGCCTTCCCTTAATATATTTGTGGACGAGAGGTATCATTTAAAACTCTGCAGGTTTGTGAATTGCAGTGCCCCTGAGCTCCATTTTTCAACTCGCTTTTTTGGGAGCTGGCCGCAAAAGCGCAGGATTGCTTCAGGCCCTCTTCTGGTTCTGGGGGGCAGGCTGAGCTTGTGCTTAATTCTTCTTCCTGATGGGAAAATAGAGTGACCTGTGCCTGTCCCAACACCTAGAGCTAGTCTCTCATTGGTTCCCCCTCTTCCCCTTCATCCTCAGGACAAATTGCAACCTGTACGGAACAGGAGGTTAAAGGTGCTGATTCTCCAAGGAGGGAGATGGCTAGTAAATCAGCTGGAATGGCGAACCCGAGCAAAGGAGATGAGAAATGAGGTGCGTTTTAGAAACCTTTCCTGATCACACGGTGTACCATCTTCTGGGTTTCTCATGCCTGTTTTCGACGTAGGAAGATGCCCTTGAACCTGGAGATTTGGGACCCATGGGATGGGTACCATGCAGTATTACTTGAAAGGGTCTGCGTTGGCTCACCCAACCTCACCGAACCTCTCAGCCCCAAGAGTGTCCACCCTTATGTCTCAATCAGCTGTGGGTCTAGATATGGTCAATCCAGGTTGCATCACAGCCCCTGAACGAATTTTGTAAGAATTTCTCTCTCTTTCACTGTCTTTGTTTCACGGGTTTTGAAAAGTAATTTATTTTTATAATGGGGTTTAGCTGCTTTTCACGGCTGTGTTTATGCCGCTTTACACCCCCTTGACTCACTTACAGAGAGATATCAATACATAGGTTTGAAGATTCTTACTAGTCAGATATATTCTTGTGCGGTGAATAGGGGGTGTTGAGTCCAGTTCACTGAAAAAGGAATAGGTCTTGTCTCTTACATATTGGGTTTATGGAACGGTATCGGAGCTAATTTGAAACCCTTGTTTTATGCATCACCCCACCTCACCTTTCCCGTTCAGCAGCCATAGTGTGTTTCCTAAACGTGGGACTCTGTTCTGTTTTGCAATTCAGTTCAAGTGTAGCGGTTTTTACATTCCCTCTAGAAGTGATATCTTATCATAAGTGTCTTTTTCTGTGTGACTTATTTCACTTAGAATCGTCGTACCTAAATCCACTCATCGTGCTGCTACTAGCCTTATGACGTTGATTTCATGGCTGAGTGATATTCCATTGTACATGAGGACCACAACTTCTTTATCCATTTTTCTCTTTCCTAGGATATTTAAGGTGTAATGAAGTGGGGGTTCTTGTCCACAGAGCAGCCCTAAACTTTGGGGTGCCTGTGTCTTGCTGATTTTTAGTTTTCCCAATTTATACGCCCATGAGTGGAAGTGCCCTATGCTCTCCAAGCTGTGTTTTTAGATGTTTCAGAACACACCGTACACTTCTCCGGAGTGCCTGTTGGCAATTTACATCCCACCCATCAGCGTAGCAAGGCTCCCATTTCTCCATGGCCGGTCCTGCATTTCTGGTTTGGACACTTTTTTCCGCATGGCCCTTTTGCCCGCTGGGAAGCGAGACTTCTTTGGAGCGCTGATTGGCCTTTCCAGGTTGCTTGGTTGGCCAAAAAGGGCGTATGCGTTTTTTCCTGAATATATTCAGGAAAAAACGCATACGCCCTTTTTGGCCAAGGGCATCATTGTCCACGTTTTGCCGCTTTTCATGTGCTTTCAAGGCGATTCGAATCTACCTCCTGAAATCTGTTTCCTGCAATTCTGCCTTGCTTTCAAAGCCTCTTCGTTGCCTTCCCTTAATATATTTGTGGACGAGAGGTATCATTTAAAACTCTGCAGGTTTGTGAATTGCAGTGCCCCTGAGCTCCATTTTTCAACTCGCTTTTTTGGGAGCTGGCCGCAAAAGCGCAGGATTGCTTCAGGCCCTCTTCTGGTTCTGGGGGGCAGGCTGAGCTTGTGCTTAATTCTTCTTCCTGATGGGAAAATAGAGTGACCTGTGCCTGTCCCAACACCTAGAGCTAGTCTCTCATTGGTTCCCCCTCTTCCCCTTCATCCTCAGGACAAATTGCAACCTGTACGGAACAGGAGGTTAAAGGTGCTGATTCTCCAAGGAGGGAGATGGCTAGTAAATCAGCTGGAATGGCGAACCCGAGCAAAGGAGATGAGAAATGAGGTGCGTTTTAGAAACCTTTCCTGATCACACGGTGTACCATCTTCTGGGTTTCTCATGCCTGTTTTCGACGTAGGAAGATGCCCTTGAACCTGGAGATTTGGGACCCATGGGATGGGTACCATGCAGTATTACTTGAAAGGGTCTGCGTTGGCTCACCCAACCTCACCGAACCTCTCAGCCCCAAGAGTGTCCACCCTTATGTCTCAATCAGCTGTGGGTCTAGATATGGTCAATCCAGGTTGCATCACAGCCCCTGAACGAATTTTGTAAGAATTTCTCTCTCTTTCACTGTCTTTGTTTCACGGGTTTTGAAAAGTAATTTATTTTTATAATGGGGTTTAGCTGCTTTTCACGGCTGTGTTTATGCCGCTTTACACCGCCTTGACTCACTTACAGAGAGATATCAATACATAGGTTTGAAGATTCTTACTAGTCAGATATATTCTTGTGCGGTGAATAGGGGGTGTTGAGTCCAGTTCACTGAAAAAGGAATAGGTCTTGTCTCTTACATATTGGGTTTATGGAACGGTATCGGAGCTAATTTGAAACCCTTGTTTTATGCATCACCCACCTCACCTTTCCCGTTCAGCAGCCATAGTGTGTTTCCTAAACGTGGGACTCTGTTCTGTTTTGCAATTCAGTTCAAGTGTAGCGGTTTTTACATTCCCTCTAGAAGTGATATCTTATCATAAGTGTCTTTTTCTGTGTGACTTATTTCACTTAGAATCGTCGTACCTAAATCCACTCATCGTGCTGCTACTAGCCTTATGACGTTGATTTCATGGCTGAGTGATATTCCATTGTACATGAGGACCACAACTTCTTTATCCATTTTTCTCTTTCCTAGGATATTTAAGGTGTAATGAAGTGGGGGTTCTTGTCCACAGAGCAGCCCTAAACTTTGGGGTGCCTGTGTCTTGCTGATTTTTAGTTTTCCCAATTTATACGCCCATGAGTGGAAGTGCCCTATGCTCTCCAAGCTGTGTTTTTAGATGTTTCAGAACACACCGTACACTTCTCCGGAGTGCCTGTTGGCAATTTACATCCCACCCATCAGCGTAGCAAGGCTCCCATTTCTCCATGGCCGGTCCTGCATTTCTGGTTTGGACACTTTTTTCCCCATGGCCCTTTTGCCCGCTTGGAAGCGAGACTTCTTTGGAGCGCTGATTGGCCTTTCCAGGTTGCTTGGTTGGCCAAAAAGGGCGTATGCGTTTTTTCCTGAATATATTCAGGAAAAACGCATACGCCCTTTTTGGCCAAGGGCATCATTGTCCACGTTTTGCCGCTTTTCATGTGCTTTCAAGGCGATTCGAATCTACCTCCTGAAATCTGTTTCCTGCAATTCTGCCTTGCTTTCAAAGCCTCTTCGTTGCCTTCCCTTAATATATTTGTGGACGAGAGGTATCATTTAAAACTCTGCAGGTTTGTCAATTGCAGTGCCCCTGAGCTCCATTTTTCAACTTGCTTTTTTGGGAGCTGGCCGCAAAAGCGCAGGATTGCTTCAGGCCCTCTTCTGGTTCTGGGGGGCAGGCTGAGCTTGTGCTTAATTCTTCTTCCTGATGGGAAAATAGAGTGACCTGTGCCTGTCCCAACACCTAGAGCTAGTCTCTCATTGGTTCCCCCTCTTCCCCTTCATCCTCAGGACAAATTGCAACCTGTACGGAACAGGAGGTTAAAGGTGCTGATTCTCCAAGGAGGGAGATGGCTAGTAAATCGGCTGGAATGGCGAACCCCAGCAAAGGAGATGAGAAATGAGGTACGTTTTAGAAACCTTTCCCGATCACACGGTGTACCATCTTCTGGGTTTCTCATGCCTGTTTTCGACGTAGGAAGATGCCCTTGAACCTGGAGATTTGGGACCCATGGGATGGGTACCATGCAGTATTACTTGAAAGGGTCTGCGTTGGCTCACCCAACCTCACCGAACCTCTCAGCCCCAAGAGTGTCCACCCTTATGTCTCAATCAGCTGTGGGTCTAGATATGGTCAATCCAGGTTGCATCACAGCCCCTGAACGAATTTTGTAAGAATTTCTCTCTCTTTCACTGTCTTTGTTTCACGGGTTTTAAAAAGTAATTTATTTTTATAATGGGGTTTAGCTGCTTTTCACGGCTGTGTTTATGCCGCTTTACACCCCCTTGACTCACTTACAGAGAGATATCAATACATAGGTTTGAAGATTCTTACTAGTCAGATATATTCTTGTGCGGTGAATAGGGGGTGTTGAGTCCAGTTCACTGAAAAAGGAATAGGTCTTGTCTCTTACATATTGGGTTTATGGAACGGTATCGGAGCTAATTTGAAACCCTTGTTTTATGCATCACCCCACCTCACCTTTCCCGTTCAGCAGCCATAGTGTGTTTCCTAAACGTGGGACTCTGTTCTGTTTTGCAATTCAGTTCAAGTGTAGCGGTTTTTACATTCCCTCTAGAAGTGATATCTTATCATAAGTGTCTTTTTCTGTGTGACTTATTTCACTTAGAATCGTCGTACCTAAATCCACTCATCGTGCTGCTACTAGCCTTATGACGTTGATTTCATGGCTGAGTGATATTCCATTGTACATGAGGACCACAACTTCTTTATCCATTTTTCTCTTTCCTAGGATATTTAAGGTGTAATGAAGTGGGGGTTCTTGTCCACAGAGCAGCCCTAAACTTTGGGGTGCCTGTGTCTTGCTGATTTTTAGTTTTCCCAATTTATACGCCCATGAGTGGAAGTGCCCTATGCTCTCCAAGCTGTGTTTTTAGATGTTTCAGAACACACCGTACACTTCTCCGGAGTGCCTGTTGGCAATTTACATCCCACCCATCAGCGTAGCAAGGCTCCCATTTCTCCATGGCCGGTCCTGCATTTCTGGTTTGGACACTTTTTTCCGCATGGCCCTTTTGCCCGCTGGGAAGCGAGACTTCTTTGGAGCGCTGATTGGCCTTTCCAGGTTGCTTGGTTGGCCAAAAGGGCGTATGCGTTTTTTCCTGAATATATTCAGGAAAAAACGCATACGCCCTTTTTGGCCAAGGGCATCATTGTCCACGTTTTGCCGCTTTTCATGTGCTTTCAAGGCGATTCGAATCTACCTCCTGAAATCTGTTTCCTGCAATTCTGCCTTGCTTTCAAAGCCTCTTCGTTGCCTTCCCTTAATATATTTGTGGACGAGAGGTATCATTTAAAACTCTGCAGGTTTGTGAATTGCAGTGCCCCTGAGCTCCATTTTTCAACTCGCTTTTTTGGGAGCTGGCCGCAAAACCGCAGGATTGCTTCAGGCCCTCTTCTGGTTCTGGGGGGCAGGCTGAGCTTGTGCTTAATTCTTCTTCCTGATGGGAAAATAGAGTGACCTGTGCCTGTCCCAACACCTAGAGCTAGTCTCTCATTGGTTCCCCCTCTTCCCCTTCATCCTCAGGACAAATTGCAACCTGTACGGAACAGGAGGTTAAAGGTGCTGATTCTCCAAGGAGGGAGATGGCTAGTAAATCAGCTGGAATGGCGAACCCGAGCAAAGGAGATGAGAAATGAGGTGCGTTTTAGAAACCTTTCCTGATCACACGGTGTACCATCTTCTGGGTTTCTCATGCCTGTTTTCGACGTAGGAAGATGCCCTTGAACCTGGAGATTTGGGACCCATGGGATGGGTACCATGCAGTATTACTTGAAAGGGTCTGCGTTGGCTCACCCAACCTCACCGAACCTCTCAGCCCCAAGAGTGTCCACCCTTATGTCTCAATCAGCTGTGGGTCTAGATATGGTCAATCCAGGTTGCATCACAGCCCCTGAACGAATTTTGTAAGAATTTCTCTCTCTTTCACTGTCTTTGTTTCACGGGTTTTGAAAAGTAATTTATTTTTATAATGGGGTTTAGCTGCTTTTCACGGCTGTGTTTATGCCGCTTTACACCGCCTTGACTCACTTACAGAGAGATATCAATACATAGGTTTGAAGATTCTTACTAGTCAGATATATTCTTGTGCGGTGAATAGGGGGTGTTGAGTCCAGTTCACTGAAAAAGGAATAGGTCTTGTCTCTTACATATTGGGTTTATGGAACGGTATCGGAGCTAATTTGAAACCCTTGTTTTATGCATCACCCACCTCACCTTTCCCGTTCAGCAGCCATAGTGTGTTTCCTAAACGTGGGACTCTGTTCTGTTTTGCAATTCAGTTCAAGTGTAGCGGTTTTTACATTCCCTCTAGAAGTGATATCTTATCATAAGTGTCTTTTTCTGTGTGACTTATTTCACTTAGAATCGTCGTACCTAAATCCACTCATCGTGCTGCTACTAGCCTTATGACGTTGATTTCATGGCTGAGTGATATTCCATTGTACATGAGGACCACAACTTCTTTATCCATTTTTCTCTTTCCTAGGATATTTAAGGTGTAATGAAGTGGGGGTTCTTGTCCACAGAGCAGCCCTAAACTTTGGGGTGCCTGTGTCTTGCTGATTTTTAGTTTTCCCAATTTATACGCCCATGAGTGGAAGTGCCCTATGCTCTCCAAGCTGTGTTTTTAGATGTTTCAGAACACACCGTACACTTCTCCGGAGTGCCTGTTGGCAATTTACATCCCACCCATCAGCGTAGCAAGGCTCCCATTTCTCCATGGCCGGTCCTGCATTTCTGGTTTGGACACTTTTTTCCCCATGGCCCTTTTGCCCGCTTGGAAGCGAGACTTCTTTGGAGCGCTGATTGGCCTTTCCAGGTTGCTTGGTTGGCCAAAAAGGGCGTATGCGTTTTTTCCTGAATATATTCAGGAAAAACGCATACGCCCTTTTTGGCCAAGGGCATCATTGTCCACGTTTTGCCGCTTTTCATGTGCTTTCAAGGCGATTCGAATCTACCTCCTGAAATCTGTTTCCTGCAATTCTGCCTTGCTTTCAAAGCCTCTTCGTTGCCTTCCCTTAATATATTTGTGGACGAGAGGTATCATTTAAAACTCTGCAGGTTTGTGAATTGCAGTGCCCCTGAGCTCCATTTTTCAACTCGCTTTTTTGGGAGCTGGCCGCAAAAGCGCAGGATTGCTTCAGGCCCTCTTCTGGTTCTGGGGGGCAGGCTGAGCTTGTGCTTAATTCTTCTTCCTGATGGGAAAATAGAGTGACCTGTGCCTGTCCCAACACCTAGAGCTAGTCTCTCATTGGTTCCCCCTCTTCCCCTTCATCCTCAGGACAAATTGCAACCTGTACGGAACAGGAGGTTAAAGGTGCTGATTCTCCAAGGAGGGAGATGGCTAGTAAATCGGCTGGAATGGCGAACCCCAGCAAAGGAGATGAGAAATGAGGTACGTTTTAGAAACCTTTCCCGATCACACGGTGTACCATCTTCTGGGTTTCTCATGCCTGTTTTCGACGTAGGAAGATGCCCTTGAACCTGGAGATTTGGGACCCATGGGATGGGTACCATGCAGTATTACTTGAAAGGGTCTGCGTTGGCTCACCCAACCTCACCGAACCTCTCAGCCCCAAGAGTGTCCACCCTTATGTCTCAATCAGCTGTGGGTCTAGATATGGTCAATCCAGGTTGCATCACAGCCCCTGAACGAATTTTGTAAGAATTTCTCTCTCTTTCACTGTCTTTGTTTCACGGGTTTTGAAAAGTAATTTATTTTTATAATGGGGTTTAGCTGCTTTTCACGGCTGTGTTTATGCCGCTTTACACCCCCTTGACTCACTTACAGAGAGATATCAATACATAGGTTTGAAGATTCTTACTAGTCAGATATATTCTTGTGCGGTGAATAGGGGGTGTTGAGTCCAGTTCACTGAAAAAGGAATAGGTCTTGTCTCTTACATATTGGGTTTATGGAACGGTATCGGAGCTAATTTGAAACCCTTGTTTTATGCATCACCCCACCTCACCTTTCCCGTTCAGCAGCCATAGTGTGTTTCCTAAACGTGGGACTCTGTTCTGTTTTGCAATTCAGTTCAAGTGTAGCAGTTTTTACATTCCCTCTAGAAGTGATATCTTATCATAAGTGTCTTTTTCTGTGTGACTTATTTCACTTAGAATCGTCGTACCTAAATCCACTCATCGTGCTGCTACTAGCCTTATGACGTTGATTTCATGGCTGAGTGATATTCCATTGTACATGAGGACCACAACTTCTTTATCCATTTTTCTCTTTCCTAGGATATTTAAGGTGTAATGAAGTGGGGGTTCTTGTCCACAGAGCAGCCCTAAACTTTGGGGTGCCTGTGTCTTGGTGATTTTTAGTTTTCCCAATTTATACGCCCATGAGTGGAAGTGCCCTATGCTCTCCAAGCTGTGTTTTTAGATGTTTCAGAACACACCGTACACTTCTACGGAGTGCCTGTTGGCAATTTACATCCCACCCATCAGCGTAGCAAGGCTCCCATTTCTCCATGGCCGGTCCTGCATTTCTGGTTTGGACACTCTTTTCCCCATGGCCCTTTTGCCCGCTTGGAAGCGAGACTTCTTTGGAGCGCTGATTGGCCTTTCCAGGTTGCTTGGTTGGCCAAAAAGGGCGTATGCGTTTTTTCCTGAATATATTCAGGAAAAACGCATACGCCCTTTTGGCCAAGGGCATCATTGTCCACGTTTTGCCGCTTTTCATGTGCTTTCAAGGCGATTCGAATCTACCTCCTGAAATCTGTTTCCTGCAATTCTGCCTTGCTTTCAAAGCCTCTTCGTTGCCTTCCCTTAATATATTTGTGGACGAGAGGTATCATTTAAAACTCTGCAGGTTTGTGAATTGCAGTGCCCCTGAGCTCCATTTTTCAACTCGCTTTTTGGGAGCTGGCCGCAAAAGCGCAGGATTGCTTCAGGCCCTCTTCTGGTTCTGGGGGGCAGGCTGAGCTTGTGCTTAATTCTTCTTCCTGATGGGAAAATAGAGTGACCTGTGCCTGTCCCAACACCTAGAGCTAGTCTCTCATTGGTTCCCCCTCTTCCCCTTCATCCTCAGGACAAATTGCAACCTGTACGGAACAGGAGGTTAAAGGTGCTGATTCTCCAAGGAGGGAGATGGCTAGTAAATCGGCTGGAATGGCGAACCCCAGCAAAGGAGATGAGAAATGAGGTACGTTTTAGAAACCTTTCCCGATCACACGGTGTACCATCTTCTGGGTTTCTCATGCCTGTTTTCGACGTAGGAAGATGCCCTTGAACCTGGAGATTTGGGACCCATGGGATGGGTACCATGCAGTATTACTTGAAAGGGTCTGCGTTGGCTCACCCAACCTCACCGAACCTCTCAGCCCCAAGAGTGTCCACCCTTATGTCTCAATCAGCTGTGGGTCTAGATATGGTCAATCCAGGTTGCATCACAGCCCCTGAACGAATTTTGTAAGAATTTCTCTCTCTTTCACTGTCTTTGTTTCACGGGTTTGAAAAGTAATTTATTTTTATAATGGGTTTAGCTGCTTTTCACGGCTGTGTTTATGCCGCTTTACACCCCCTTGACTCACTTACAGAGAGATATCAATACATAGGTTTGAAGATTCTTACTAGTCAGATATATTCTTGTGCGGTGAATAGGGGGTGTTGAGTCCAGTTCACTGAAAAAGGAATAGGTCTTGTCTCTTACATATTGGGTTTATGGAACGGTATCTGAGCTAATTTGAAACCCTTGTTTTATGCATCACCCCACCTCACCTTTCCCGTTCAGCAGCCATAGTGTGTTTCCTAAACGTGGGACTCTGTTCTGTTTTGCAATTCAGTTCAAGGGTAGCGGTTTTTACATTCCCTCTAGAAGTGATATCTTATGATAAGTGTCTTTTTCTGTGTGACTTATTTCACTTAGAATCGTCGTACCTAAATCCACTCATCGTGCTGCTACTAGCCTTATGACGTTGATTTCATGGCTGAGTGATATTCCATTGTACATGAGGACCACAACTTCTTTATCCATTTTTCTCTTTCCTAGGATATTTAAGGTGTAATGAAGTGGGGGTTCTTGTCCACAGAGCACCCCTAAACTTTGGGGTGCCTGTGTCTTGCTGATTTTTAGTTTTCCCAATTTATACGCCCATGAGTGGAAGTGCCCTATGCTCTCCAAGCTGTGTTTTTAGATGTTTCAGAACACACCGTACACTTCTCCGGAGTGCCTGTTGGCAATTTACATCCCACCCATCAGCATAGCAAGGCTCCCATTTCTCCATGGCCGGTCCTGCATTTCTGGTTTGGACACTTTTTTCCCCATGGCCCTTTTGCCCGCTGGGAAGCGAGACTTCTTTGGAGCGCTGATTGGCTTTCCAGGTTGCTTGGTTGGCCAAAAAGGGCGTATGCGTTTTTTCCTGAATATATTCAGGAAAAAACGCATACGCCCTTTTTGGCCAAGGGCATCATTGTCCACGTTTTGCCGCTTTTCATGTGCTTTCAAGGCGATTCGAATCTACCTCCTGAAATCTGTTTCCTGCAATTCTGCCTTGCTTTCAAAGCTCTTCGTTGCCTTCCCTTAATATATTTGTGGACGAGAGGTATCATTTAAAACTCTGCAGGTTTGTGAATTGCAGTGCCCCTGAGCTCCATTTTTCAACTCGCTTTTTTGGGAGCTGGCCGCCAAAGCGCAGGATTGCTTCAGGCCCTCTTCTGGTTCTGGGGGGCAGGCTGAGCTTGTGCTTAATTCTTCTTCCTGATGGGAAAATAGAGTGACCTGTGCCTGTCCCAACACCTAGAGCTAGTCTCTCATTGGTTCCCCCTCTTCCCTCTTCCCCTTCATCCTCAGGACAAATTGCAACCTGTACGGAAAAGGAGGTTAAAGTGCTGATTCTCCAAGGAGGGAGATGGCTAGCAAATCGGCTGGAATGGCGAACCCGAGCAAAGGAGATGAGAAATGAGGTGCGTTTTAGAAACCTTTCCCGATCACACGGTGTACCATCTTCTGGGTTTCTCATGCCTGTTTTCGACGTAGGAAGATGCCCTTGAACCTGGAGATTTGGGACCCATGGGATGGGTACCATGCAGTATTACTTGAAAGGGTCTGCGTTGGCTCACCCAACCTCACCGAACCTCTCAGCCCCAAGAGTGTCCACCCTTATGTCTCAATCAGCTGTGGGTCTAGATATGGTCAATCCAGGTTGCATCACAGCCCCTGAACGAATTTTGTAAGAATTTCTCTCTCTTTCACTGTCTTTGTTTCACGGGTTTTGAAAAGTAATTTATTTTTATAATGGGGTTTAGCTGCTTTTCACGGCTGTGTTTATGCCGCTTTACACCCCCTTGACTCACTTACAGAGAGATATCAATACATAGGTTTGAAGATTCTTACTAGTCAGATATATTCTTGTGCGGTGAATAGGGGGTGTTGAGTCCAGTTCACTGAAAAAGGAATAGGTCTTGTCTCTTACATATTGGGTTTATGGAACGGTATCGGAGCTAATTTGAAACCCTTGTTTTATGCATCACCCCACCTCACCTTTCCCGTTCAGCAGCCATAGTGTGTTTTCTAAACGTGGGACTCTGTTCTGTTTTGCAATTCAGTTCAAGTGTAGCGGTTTTTACATTCCCTCTAGAAGTGATATCTTATGATAAGTGTCTTTTTCTGTGTGACTTATTTCACTTAGAATCGTCGTACCTAAATCCACTCATCGTGCTGCTACTAGCCTTATGACGTGGATTTCATGGCTGAGTGATATTCCATTGTACATGAGGACCACAACTTCTTTATCCATTTTTCTCTTTCCTAGGATATTTAAGGTGTAATGAAGTGGGGGTTCTTGTCCACAGAGCAGCCCTAAACTTTGGGGTGCCTGTGTCTTGCTGATTTTTAGTTTTCCCAATTTATACGCCCATGAGTGGAAGTGCCCTATGCTCTCCAAGCTGTGTTTTTTAGATGTTTCAGAACACACCGTACACTTCTCCAGAGTGGCTGTTGACAATTTACATCCCACCCATCAGCGTAGCAAGGCTCCCATTTCTCCATGGCCGGTCCTGCATTTCTGGTTTGGACACTTTTTTCCGCATGGCCCTTTTGCCCGCTGGGAAGCGAGACTTCTTTGTAGCGCTGATTGGCCTTTCCAGGTTGCTTGGTTGGCCAAAAAGGGCGTATGCGTTTTTTACTGAATATATTCAGGAAAAAACGCATACGCCCTTTTTGGCCAAGGGCATCATTTTCCACGTTTTGCCGCTTTTCATGTGCTTTCAAGGCGATTCGAATCTACCTCCTGAAATCTGTTTCCTGCAATTCTGCCTTGCTTTCAAAGCCTCTTCGTTGCCTTCCCTTAATATATTTGTGGACGAGAGGTATCATTTAAAACTCTGCAGGTTTGCGAATTGCAGTGCCCCTGAGCTCCATTTTTCAACTCGCTTTTTTGGGAGCTGGCCACCAAAGCGCAGGATTGCTTCAGGCCCTCTTCTGGTTCTGGGGGGCAGGCTGAGCTTGTGCTTAATTCTTCTTCCTGATGGGAAAATAGAGTGACCTGTGCCTGTCCCAACACCTAGAGCTAGTCTCTCATTGGTTCCCCCTCTTCCCGTTCATCCTCAGGACAAATTGCAACCTGTACGGAAAAGGAGGTTAAAGGTGCTGATTCTCCAAGGAGGGAGATGGCTAGCAAATCGGCTGGAATGGTGAACCCGAGCAAAGGAGATGAGAAATGAGGTGCGTTTTAGAAACCTTTCCCGATCACACGGTGTACCATCTTCTGGGTTCTCATGCCTGTTTTCGACGTAGGAAGATGCCCTTGAACCTGGAGATTTGGGACCCATGGGATGGGTACCATGCAGTATTACTTGATAGGGTCTGCGTTGGCTCACCCAACCTCACCAAACCTCTCAGCCCCAAGAGTGTCCACCCTTATGTCTCAATCAGCTGTGGGTCTAGATATGGTCAATCCAGGTTGCATCACAGCCCCTGAACGAATTTTGTAAGAATTTCTCTCTCTTTCACTGTCTTTGTTTCACGGGTTTTGAAAAGTAATTTATTTTTATAATGGGGTTTAGCTGCTTTTCACGGCTGTGTTTATGCCGCTTTACACCCCCTTGACTCACTTACAGAGAGATATCAATACATAGGTTTGAAGATTCTTACTAGTCAGATATATTCTTGTGCGGTGAATAGGGGGTGTTGAGTCCAGTTCACTGAAAAAGGAATAGGTCTTGTCTCTTACATATTGGGTTTATGGAACGGTATCGGAGCTAATTTGAAACCCTTGTTTTATGCATCACCCCACCTCACCTTTCCCGTTCAGCAGCCATAGTGTGTTTCCTAAACGTGGGACTCTGTTCTGTTTTGCAATTCAGTTCAAGTGTAGCGGTTTTTACATTCCCTCTAGAAGTGATATCTTATGATAAGTGTCTTTTTCTGTGTGACTTATTTCACTTAGAATCGTCGTACCTAAATCCACTCATCGTGCTGCTACGAGCCTTATGACGTTGATTTCATGGCTGAGTGATATTCCATTGTACATGAGGACCACAACTTCTTTATCCATTTTTCTCTTTCCTAGGATATTTAAGGTGTAATGAAGTGGGGGTTCTTGTCCACAGAGCAGCCCTAAACTTTGGGGTGCCTGTGTCTTGCTGATTTTTAGTTTTCCCAATTTATACGCCCATGAGTGGAAGTGCCCTATGCTCTCCAAGCTGTGTTTTTAGATGTTTCAGAACACACCGTACACTTCTCCGGAGTGCCTGTTGGCAATTTACATCCCACCCATCAGCATAGCAAGGCTCCCATTTCTCCATGGCCGGTCCTGCATTTCTGGTTTGGACACTTTTTTCCCCATGGCCCTTTTGCCCGCTGGGAAGCGAGACTTCTTTGGAGCGCTGATTGGCCTTTCCAGGTTGCTTGGTTGGCCAAAAAGGGCGTATGCGTTTTTTCCTGAATATATTCAGGAAAAAACGCATACGCCCTTTTTGGCCAAGGGCATCATTGTCCACGTTTTGCCGCTTTTCATGTGCTTTCAAGGCGATTCGAATCTACCTCCTGACATCTGTTTCCTGCAATTCTGCCTTGCTTTCAAAGCCTCTTCGTTGCCTTCCCTTAATATATTTGTGGACGAGAGGTATCATTTAAAACTCTGCAGGTTTGTGAATTGCAGTGCCCCTGAGCTCCATTTTTCAACTCGCTTTTTTGGGAGCTGGCCGCAAAAGCGCAGGATTGCTTCAGGCCCTCTTCTGGTTCTGGGGGGCAGGCTGAGCTTGTGCTTAATTCTTCTTCCTGATGGGAAAATAGAGTGACCTGTGCCTGTCCCAACACCTAGAGCTAGTCTCTCATTGGTTCCCCCTCTTCCCCTTCATCCTCAGGACAAATTGCAACCTGTACGGAACAGGAGGTTAAAGGTGCTGATTCTCCAAGGAGGGAGATGGCTAGTAAATCGGCTGGAATGGCGAACCCGAGCAAAGGAGATGAGAAATGAGGTGCGTTTTAGAAACCTTTCCCGATCACACGGTGTACCATCTTCTGGGTTTCTCATGCCTGTTTTCGACGTAGGAAGATGCCCTTGAACCTGGAGATTTGGGACCCATGGGATGGGTACCATGCAGTATTACTTGAAAGGGTCTGCGTTGGCTCACCCAACCTCACCGAACCTCTCAGCCCCAAGAGTGTCCACCCTTATGTCTCAATCAGCTGTGGGTCTAGATATGGTCAATCCAGGTTGCATCACAGCCCCTGAACGAATTTTGTAAGAATTTCTCTCTCTTTCACTGTCTTTGTTTCACGGGTTTTGAAAAGTAATTTATTTTTATAATGGGGTTTAGCTGCTTTTCACGGCTGTGTTTATGCCGCTTTACACCCCCTTGACTCACTTACAGAGAGATATCAATACATAGGTTTGAAGATTCTTACTAGTCAGATATATTCTTGTGTGGTGAATAGGGGGTGTTGCGTCCAGTTCACTGAAAAAGGAATAGGTCTTGTCTCTTACATATTGGGTTTATGGAACGGTATCTGAGCTAATTTGAAACCCTTGTTTTATGCATCACCCCACCTCACCTTTCCCGTTCAGCAGCCATAGTGTGTTTCCTAAACGTGGGACTCTGTTCTGTTTTGCAATTCAGTTCAAGTGTAGCGGTTTTTACATTCCCTCTAGAAGTGATATCTTATGATAAGTGTCTTTTTCTGTGTGACTTATTTCACTTAGAATCGTCGTACCTAAATCCACTCATCGTGCTGCTACTAGCCTTATGACGTTGATTTCATGGCTGAGTGATATTCCATTGTACATGAGGATCACAACTTCTTTATCCATTTTTCTCTTTCCTAGGATATTTAAGGTGTAATGAAGTGGGGGTTCTTGTCCACAGAGCAGCCCTAAACTTTGGGGTGCCTGTGTCTTGCTGATGTTTAGTTTTCCCAATTTATACGCCCATGAGTGGAAGTGCCCTATGCTCTCCAAGCTGTGTTTTTTAGATGTTTCAGGACACACCGTACAATTCTCCAGAGTGGCTGTTGGCAATTTACATCCCACCCATCAGCGTAGCAAGGCTCCCATTTCTCCATGGCCGGTCCTGCATTTCTGGTTTGGACACTTTTTTCCGCATGGCCCTTTTGCCCGCTGGGAAGCGAGACTTCTTTGGAGCGCTGATTGGCCTTTCCAGGTTGCTTGGTTGGCCAAAAAGGGCGTATGCGTTTTTTCCTGAATATATTCAGGAAAAAACGCATACGCCCTTTTTGGCCAAGGGCATCATTGTCCACGTTTTGCCGCTTTTCATGTGCTTTCAAGGCGATTCGAATCTACCTCCTGACATCTGTTTCCTGCAATTCTGCCTTGCTTTCAAAGCCTCTTCGTTGCCTTCCCTTAATATATTTGTGGACGAGAGGTATCATTTAAAACTCTGCAGGTTTGTGAATTGCAGTGCCCCTGAGCTCCATTTTTCAACTCGCTTTTTTGGGAGCTGGCCGCAAAAGCGCAGGATTGCTTCAGGCCCTCTTCTGGTTCTGGGGGGCAGGCTGAGCTTGTGCTTAATTCTTCTTCCTGATGGGAAAATAGAGTGACCTGTGCCTGTCCCAACACCTAGAGCTAGTCTCTCATTGGTTCCCCCTCTTCCCCTTCATCCTCAGGACAAATTGCAACCTGTACGGAACAGGAGGTTAAAGGTGCTGATTCTCCAAGGAGGGAGATGGCTAGTAAATCGGCTGGAATGGCGAACCCGAGCAAAGGAGATGAGAAATGAGGTGCGTTTTAGAAACCTTTCCCGATCACACGGTGTACCATCTTCTGGGTTTCTCATGCCTGTTTTCGACGTAGGAAGATGCCCTTGAACCTGGAGATTTGGGACCCATGGGATGGGTACCATGCAGTATTACTTGAAAGGGTCTGCGTTGGCTCACCCAACCTCACCGAACCTCTCAGCCCCAAGAGTGTCCACCCTTATGTCTCAATCAGCTGTGGGTCTAGATATGGTCAATCCAGGTTGCATCACAGCCCCTGAACGAATTTTGTAAGAATTTCTCTCTCTTTCACTGTCTTTGTTTCACGGGTTTTGAAAAGTAATTTATTTTTATAATGGGGTTTAGCTGCTTTTCACGGCTGTGTTTATGCCGCTTTACACCCCCTTGACTCACTTACAGAGAGATATCAATACATAGGTTTGAAGATTCTTACTAGTCAGATATATTCTTGTGCGGTGAATAGGGGGTGTTGCGTCCAGTTCACTGAAAAAGGAATAGGTCTTGTCTCTTACATATTGGGTTTATGGAACGGTATCTGAGCTAATTTGAAACCCTTGTTTTATGCATCACCCCACCTCACCTTTCCCGTTCAGCAGCCATAGTGTGTTTCCTAAACGTGGGACTCTGTTCTGTTTTGCAATTCAGTTCAAGTGTAGCGGTTTTTACATTCCCTCTAGAAGTGATATCTTATGATAAGTGTCTTTTTCTGTGTGACTTATTTCACTTAGAATCGTCGTACCTAAATCCACTCATCGTGCTGCTACTAGCCTTATGACGTTGATTTCATGGCTGAGTGATATTCCATTGTACATGAGGATCACAACTTCTTTATCCATTTTTCTCTTTCCTAGGATATTTAAGGTGTAATGAAGTGGGGGTTCTTGTCCACAGAGCAGCCCTAAACTTTGGGGTGCCTGTGTCTTGCTGATGTTTAGTTTTCCCAATTTATACGCCCATGAGTGGAAGTGCCCTATGCTCTCCAAGCTGTGTTTTTTAGATGTTTCAGGACACACCGTACAATTCTCCAGAGTGGCTGTTGGCAATTTACATCCCACCCATCAGCGTAGCAAGGCTCCCATTTCTCCATGGCCGGTCCTGCATTTCTGGTTTGGGACACTTTTTTCCGCATGGCCCTTTTGCCCGCTGGGAAGCGAGACTTCTTTGGAGCGCTGATTGGCCTTTCCAGGTTGCTTGGTTGGCCAAAAAGGGGCGTATGCGTTTTTTCCTGAATATATTCAGGAAAAAACGCATACGCCCTTTTTGGCCAAGGGCATCATTGTCCACGTTTTGCCGCTTTTCATGTGCTTTCAAGGCGATTCGTATCTACCTCCTGAAATCTGTTTCCTGCAATTCTGCCTTGCTTTCAAAGCCTCTTTGTTGCCTTCCCTTAATATATTTGTGGACGAGAGGTATCATTTAAAACTCTGCAGGTTTGGTGAATTGCAGTGCCCTGAGCTCCATTTTTCAACTCGCTTTTTTGGGAGCTGGCCGCCAAAGCGCAGGATTGCTTCAGGCCCTCTTCTGGTTCTGGGGGCAGGCTGAGCTTGTGCTTAATTCTTCTTCCTGATGGGAAAGTAGAGTGACCTGTGCCTGTCCCAACACCTAGAGCTAGTCTCTCATTGGTTCCCCCTCTTCCCCTTCATCCTCAGGACAAATTGCAACCTGTACGGAACAGGAGGTTAAAGGTGCTGATTCTCCAAGGAGGGAGATGGCTAGTAAATCGGCTGGAATGGCGAACCCGAGCAAAGGAGATGAGAAATGAGGTGCGTTTTAGAAACCTTTCCCGATCACACGGTGTACCATCTTCTGGGTTTCTCATGCCTGTTTTCGACGTAGGAAGATGCCCTTGAACCTGGAGATTTGGGACCCATGGGATGGGTACCATGCAGTATTACTTGAAAGGGTCTGCGTTGGCTCACCCAACCTCACCGAACCTCTCAGCCCCAAGAGTGTCCACCCTTATGTCTCAATCAGCTGTGGGTCTAGATATGGTCAATCCAGGTTGCATCACAGCCCCTGAACGAATTTTGTAAGAATTTCTCTCTCTTTCACTGTCTTTGTTTCACGGGTTTTGAAAAGTAATTTATTTTTATAATGGGTTTAGCTGCTTTTCACGGCTGTGTTTATGCCGCTTTACACCCCCTTGACTCACTTACAGAGAGATATCAATACATAGGTTTGAAGATTCTACTAGTCAGATATATTCTTGTGCGGTGAATAGGGGGTGTTGAGTCCAGTTCACTGAGCAAGGAATAGGTCTTGTCTCTTACATATTGGGTTTATGGAACGGTATCTGAGCTAATTTGAAACCCTTGTTTTATGCATCACCCCACCTCACCTTTCCCGTTCAGCAGCCATAGTGTGTTTCCTAAACGTGGGACTCTGTTCTGTTTTGCAATTCAGTTCAAGTGTAGCGGTTTTTACATTCCCTCTAGAAGTGATATCTTATGATAAGTGTCTTTTTCTGTGTGACTTATTTCACTTAGAATCGTCGTACCTAAATCCACTCATCGTGCTGCTACGAGCCTTATGACGTTGATTTCATGGCTGAGTGATATTCCATTGTACATGAGGACCACAACTTCTTTATCCATTTTTCTCTTTCCTAGGATATTTAAGGTGTAATGAAGTGGGGGTTCTTGTCCACAGAGCAGCCCTAAACTTTGGGGTGCCTGTGTCTTGCTGATTTTTAGTTTTCCCAATTTATACGCCCATGAGTGGAAGTGCCCTATTCTCTCCAAGCTGTGTTTTTAGATGTTTCAGAACACAACGTACACTTCTCCGGAGTGCCTGTTGGCAATTTACATCCCACCCATCAGCGTAGCAAGGCTCCCATTTCTCCATGGCCGGTCCTGCATTTCTGGTTTGGACACTTTTTTCCGCATGGCCCTTTTGCCCGCTGGGAAGCGAGACTTCTTTGGAGCGCTGATTGGCCTTTCCAGGTTGCTTGGTTGGCCAAAAAGGGCGTATGCGTTTTTTCCTGAATATATTCAGGAAAAAACGCATACGCCCTTTTTGGCCAAGGGCATCATTGTCCACGTTTTGCCGCTTTTCATGTGCTTTCAAGGCGATTCGAATCTACCTCCTGAAATCTGTTTCCTGCAATTCTGCCTTGCTTTCAAAGCCTCTTCGTTGCCTTCCCTTAATATATTTGTGGACGAGAGGTATCATTTAAAACTCCGCACGTCTGTGAATTGCAGTGCCCCTGAGCTCCATTTTTCAACTCGCTTTTTTGGGAGCTGGCCGCAAAAGCGCAGGATTGCTTCAGGCCCTCTTCTGGTTCTGGGGGGCAGGCTGAGCTTGTGCTTAATTCTTCTTCCTGATGGGAAAATAGAGTGACCTGTGCCTGTCCGAAAACCTAGAGCTAGTCTCTCATTGGTTCCCCCTCT
This sequence comes from Balaenoptera acutorostrata, assembly GCF_949987535.1. NCBI lineage: Eukaryota > Metazoa > Chordata > Mammalia > Artiodactyla > Balaenopteridae > Balaenoptera > Balaenoptera acutorostrata. The sequence continues at coordinate 419,226 of NW_026646588.1, forward strand.
TCCCCTTCATCCTCAGGACAAATTGCAACCTGTACGGAACAGGAGGTTAAAGGTGCTGATTCTCCAAGGAGGGAGATGGCTAGTAAATCGGCTGGAATGGCGAACCCGAGCAAAGGAGATGAGAAATGAGGTGCGTTTTAGAAACCTTTCCCGATCACACGGTGTACCATCTTCTGGGTTTCTCATGCCTGTTTTCGACGTAGGAAGATGCCCTTGAACCTGGAGATTTGGGACCCATGGGATGGGTACCATGCAGTATTACTTGAAAGGGTCTGCGTTGGCTCACCCAACCTCACCGTACCTCTCAGCCCCAAGAGTGTCCACCCTTATGTCTCAATCAGCTGTGGGTCTAGATATGGTCAATCCAGGTTGCATCACAGCCCCTGAACGAATTTTGTAAGAATTTCTCTCTCTTTCACTGTCTTTGTTTCACGGGTTTTGAAAAGTAATTTATTTTTATAATGGGGATTAGCTGCTTTTCACGGCTGTGTTTATGCCGCTTTACACCCCCTTGACTCACTTACAGAGAGATATCAATACATAGGTTTGAAGATTCTTACTAGTCAGATATATTCTTGTGTGGTGAATAGGGGGTGTTGAGTCCAGTTCACTGAAAAAGGAATAGGTCTTGTCTCTTACATATTGGGTTTATGGAACGGTATCTGAGCTAATTTGAAACCCTTGTTTTATGCATCACCCCACCTCACCTTTCCCGTTCAGCAGCCATAGTGTGTTTCCTAAACGTGGGACTCTGTTCTGTTTTGCAATTCAGTTCAAGTGTAGCGGTTTTTACATTCCCTCTAGAAGTGATATCTTATCATAAGTGTCTTTTTCTGTGTGACTTATTTCACTTAGAATCGTCGTACCTAAATCCACTCATCGTGCTGCTACTAGCCTTATGACGTTGATTTCATGGCTGAGTGATATTCCATTGTACATGAGGACCACAACTTCTTTATCCATTTTTCTCTTTCCTAGGATATTTAAGGTGTAATGAAGTGGGGGTTCTTGTCCACAGAGCAGCCCTAAACTTTGGGGTGCCTGTGTCTTGCTGATTTTTAGTTTTCCCAATTTATACGCCCATGAGTGGAAGTGCCCTATGCTCTCCAAGCTGTGTTTTTTAGATGTTTCAGAACACACCGTACACTTCTCCAGAGTGGCTGTTGGCAATTTACATCCCACCCATCAGCGTAGCAAGGCTCCCATTTCTCCATGGCCGGTCCTGCATTTCTGGTTTGGACACTTTTTTCCGCATGGCCCTTTTGCCCGCTGGGAAGCGAGACTTCTTTGGAGCGCTAATTGGCCTTTCCAGGTTGCTTGGTTGGCCAAAAAGGGCGAATGCGTTTATTCCTGAATATATTCAGGAAAAAACGCATACGCCCTTTTTGGCCAAGGGCATCATTGTCCACGTTTTGCCGCTTTTCATGTGCTTTCAAGGCGATTCGAATCTACCTCCTGAAATCTGTTTCCTGCAATTCTGCCTTGCTTTCAAAGCCTCTTCGTTGCCTTCCCTTAATATATTTGTGGACGAGAGGTATCATTTAAAACTCTGCAGGTTTGTGAATTGCAGTGCCCCTGAGCTCCATTTTTCAACTCGCTTTTTTGGGAGCTGGCCGCAAAACCGCAGGATTGCTTCAGGCCCTCTTCTGGTTCTGGGGGGCAGGCTGAGCTTGTGCTTAATACTTCTTCCTGATGGGAAAATAGAGTGACCTGTGCCTGTCCCAACACCTAGAGCTAGTCTCTCATTGGTTCCCCCTCTTCCCGTTCATCCTCAGGACAAATTGCAACCTGTACGGAACAGGAGGTTAAAGGTGCTGATTCTCCAAGGAGGGAGATGGCTAGTAAATCAGCTGGAATGGCGAACCCCAGCAAAGGAGATGAGAAATGAGGTACGTTTTAGAAACCTTTCCCGATCACACGGTGTACCATCTTCTGGGTTTCTCATGCCTGTTTTCGACGTAGGAAGATGCCCTTGAACCTGGAGATTTGGGACCCATGGGATGGGTACCATGCAGTATTACTTGAAAGGGTCTGCGTTGGCTCACCCAACCTCACCGAACCTCTCAGCCCCAAGAGTGTCCACCCTTATGTCTCAATCAGCTGTGGGTCTAGATATGGTCAATCCAGGTTGCATCACAGCCCCTGAACGAATTTTGTAAGAATTTCTCTCTCTTTCACTGTCTTTGTTTCACGGGTTTTGAAAAGTAATTTATTTTTATAATGGGGTTTAGCTGCTTTTCACGGCTGTGTTTATGCCGCTTTACACCCCCTTGACTCACTTACAGAGAGATATCAATACATAGGTTTGAAGATTCTTACTAGTCAGATATATTCTTGTGCGGTGAATAGGGGGTGTTGAGTCCAGTTCACTGAGCAAGGAATAGGTCTTGTCTCTTACATATTGGGTTTATGGAACGGTATCTGAGCTAATTTGAAACCCTTGTTTTATGCATCACCCCACCTCACCTTTCCCGTTCAGCAGCCATAGTGTGTTTCCTAAACGTGGGACTCTGTTCTGTTTTGCAATTCAGTTCAAGTGTAGCGGTTTTTACATTCCCTCTAGAAGTGATATCTTATGATAAGTGTCTTTTTCTGTGTGACTTATTTCACTTAGAATCGTCGTACCTAAATCCACTCATCGTGCTGCTACTAGCCTTATGACGTTGATTTCATGGCTGAGTGATATTCCATTGTACATGAGGACCACAACTTCTTTATCTATTTTTCTCTTTCCTAGGATATTTAAGGTGTAATGAAGTGGGGGTTCTTGTCCACAGAGCAGCCCTAAACTTTGGGGTGCCTGTGTCTTGCTGATTTTTAGTTTTCCCAATTTATACGCCCATGAGTGGAAGTGCCCTATGCTCTCCAATCTGTGTTTTTAGATGTTTCAGAACACACCGTACACTTCTCCGGAGTGCCTGTTGGCAATTTACATCCCACCCATCAGCATAGCAAGGCTCCCATTTCTCCATGGCCGGTCCTGCATTTCTGGTTTGGACACTTTTTTCCCCATGGCCCTTTTGCCCGCTGGGAAGCGAGACTTCTTTGGAGCGCTGATTGGCCTTTCCAGGTTGCTTGGTTGGCCAAAAAGGGCGTATGCGTTTTTTCCTGAATATATTCAGGAAAAAACGCATACGCCCTTTTTGGCCAAGGGCATCATTGTCCACGTTTTGCCGCTTTTCATGTGCTTTCAAGGCGATTCGAATCTACCTCCTGAAATCTGTTTCCTGCAATTCTGCCTTGCTTTCAAAGCCTCTTCGTTGCCTTCCCTTAATATATTTGTGGACGAGAGGTATCATTTAAAACTCTGCAGGTTTGTGAATTGCAGTGCCCCTGAGCTCCATTTTTCAACTCGCTTTTTTGGGAGCTGGCCGCCAAAGCGCAGGATTGCTTCAGGCCCTCTTCTGGTTCTGGGGGGCAGGCTGAGCTTGTGCTTAATTCTTCTTCCTGATGGGAAAATAGAGTGACCTGTGCCTGTCCCAACACCTAGAGCTAGTCTCTCATTGGTTCCCCCTCTTCCCCTTCATCCTCAGGACAAATTGCAACCTGTACGGAACAGGAGGTTAAAGGTGCTGATTCTCCAAGGAGGGAGATGGCTAGTAAATCGGCTGGAATGGCGAACCCGAGCAAAGGAGATGAGAAATGAGGTGCGTTTTAGAAACCTTTCCCGATCACACGGTGTACCATCTTCTGGGTTTCGCATGCCTGTTTTCGACGTAGGAAGATGCCCTTGAACCTGGAGATTTGGGACCCATGGGATGGGTACCATGCAGTATTACTTGAAAGGGTCTGCGTTGGCTCACCCAACCTCACCGAACCTCTCAGCCCCAAGAGTGTCCACCCTTATGTCTCAATCAGCTGTGGGTCTAGATATGGTCAATCCAGGTTGCATCACAGCCCCTGAACGAATTTTGTAAGAATTTCTCTCTCTTTCACTGTCTTTGTTTCACGGGTTTTGAAAAGTAATTTATTTTTATAATGGGGTTTAGCTGCTTTTCACGGCTGTGTTTATGCCGCTTTACACCCCCTTGACTCACTTACAGAGAGATATCAATACATAGGTTTGAAGATTCTTACTAGTCAGATATATTCTTGTGCGGTGAATAGGGGGTGATGAGTCCAGTTCACTGAAAAAGGAATAGGTCTTGTCTCTTACATATTGGGTTTATGGAACGGTATCGGAGCTAATTTGAAACCCTTGTTTTATGCATCACCCCACCTCACCTTTCCCGTTCAGCAGCCATAGTGTGTTTCCTAAACGTGGGACTCTGTTCTGTTTTGCAATTCAGTTCAAGTGTAGCGGTTTTTACATTCCCTCTAGAAGTGATATCTTATCATAAGTGTCTTTTTCTGTGTGACTTATTTCACTTAGAATCGTCGTACCTAAATCCACTCATCGTGCTGCTACTAGCCTTATGACGTTGATTTCATGGCTGAGTGATATTCCATTGTACATGAGGACCACAACTTCTTTATCCATTTTTCTCTTTCCTAGGATATTTAAGGTGTAATGAAGTGGGGGTTCTTGTCCACAGAGCAGCCCTAAACTTTGGGGTGCCTGTGTCTTGCTGATTTTTAGTTTTCCCAATTTATACGCCCATGAGTGGAAGTGCCCTATGCTCTCCAAGCTGTGTTTTTAGATGTTTCAGAACACACCGTACACTTCTCCGGAGTGCCTGTTGGCAATTTACATCCCACCCATCAGCGTAGCAAGGCTCCCATTTCTCCATGGCCGGTCCTGCATTTCTGGTTTGGACACTTTTTTCCCCATGGCCCTTTTGCCCGCTTGGAAGTGAGACTTCTTTGGAGCGCTGATTGGCCTTTCCAGGTTGCTTGGTTGGCCAAAAAGGGCGTATGCGTTTTTTCCTGAATATATTCAGGAAAAACGCATACGCCCTTTTTGGCCAAGGGCATCATTGTCCACGTTTTGCCGCTTTTCATGTGCTTTCAAGGCGATTCGAATCTACCTCCTGAAATCTGTTTCCTGCAATTCTGCCTTGCTTTCAAAGCCTCTTCGTTGCCTTCCCTTAATATATTTGTGGACGAGAGGTATCATTTAAAACTCTGCAGGTTTGTGAATTGCAGTGCCCCTGAGCTCCATTTTTCAACTCGCTTTTTTGGGAGCTGGCCGCAAAAGCGCAGGATTGCTTCAGGCCCTCTTCTGGTTCTGGGGGGCAGGCTGAGCTTGTGCTTAATTCTTCTTCCTGATGGGAAAATAGAGTGACCTGTGCCTGTCCCAACACCTAGAGCTAGTCTCTCATTGGTTCCCCCTCTTCCCGTTCATCCTCAGGACAAATTGCAACCTGTACGGAAAAGGAGGTTAAAGGTGCTGATTCTCCAAGGAGGGAGATGGCTAGCAAATCGGCTGGAATGGCGAACCCGAGCAAAGGAGATGAGAAATGAGGTACGTTTTAGAAACCTTTCCCGATCACACGGTGTACCATCTTCTGGGTTTCTCATGCCTGTTTTCGACGTAGGAAGATGCCCTTGAACCTGGAGATTTGGGACCCATGGGATGGGTACCATGCAGTATTACTTGAAAGGGTCTGCGTTGGCTCACCCAACCTCACCGAACCTCTCAGCCCCAAGAGTGTCCACCCTTATGTCTCAATCAGCTGTGGGTCTAGATATGGTCAATCCAGGTTGCATCACAGCCCCTGAACGAATTTTGTAAGAATTTCTCTCTCTTTCACTGTCTTTGTTTCACGGGTTTTGAAAAGTAATTTATTTTTATAATGGGGTTTAGCTGCTTTTCACGGCTGTGTTTATGCCGCTTTACACCCCCTTGACTCACTTACAGAGAGATATCAATACATAGGTTTGAAGATTCTTACTAGTCAGATATATTCTTGTGCGGTGAATAGGGGGTGTTGAGTCCAGTTCACTGAAAAAGGAATAGGTCTTGTCTCTTACATATTGGGTTTATGGAACGGTATCTGAGCTAATTTGAAACCCTTGTTTTATGCATCACCCCACCTCACCTTTCCCGTTCAGCAGCCATAGTGTGTTTCCTAAACGTGGGACTCTGTTCTGTTTTGCAATTCAGTTCAAGTGTAGCGGTTTTTACATTCCCTCTAGAAGTGATATCTTATGATAAGTGTCTTTTTCTGTGTGACTTATTTCACTTAGAATCGTCGTACCTAAATCCACTCATCGTGCTGCTACTAGCCTTATGACGTTGATTTCATGGCTGAGTGATATTCCATTGTACATGAGGACCACAACTTCTTTATCCATTTTTCTCTTTCCTAGGATATTTAAGGTGTAATGAAGTGGGGGTTCTTGTCCACAGAGCAGCCCTAAACTTTGGGGTGCCTGTGTCTTGCTGATTTTTAGTTTTCCCAATTTATACGCCCATGAGTGGAAGTGCCCTATGCTCTCCAAGCTGTGTTTTTAGATGTTTCAGAACACACCGTACACTTCTCCGGAGTGCCTGTTGGCAATTTACATCCCACCCATCAGCATAGCAAGGCTCCCATTTCTCCATGGCCGGTCCTGCATTTCTGGTTTGGACACTTTTTTCCCCATGGCCCTTTTGCCCGCTGGGAAGCGAGACTTCTTTGGAGCGCTGATTGGCCTTTCCAGGTTGCTTGGTTGGCCAAAAAGGGCGTATGCGTTTTTTCCTGAATATATTCAGGAAAAAACGCATACGCCCTTTTTGGCCAAGGGCATCATTGTCCACGTTTTGCCGCTTTTCATGTGCTTTCAAGGCGATTCGAATCTACCTCCTGAAATCTGTTTCCTGCAATTCTGCCTTGCTTTCAAAGCCTCTTCGTTGCCTTCCCTTAATATATTTGTGGACGAGAGGTATCATTTAAAACTCTGCAGGTTTGTGAATTGCAGTGCCCCTGAGCTCCATTTTTCAACTCGCTTTTTTGGGAGCTGGCCGCCAAAGCGCAGGATTGCTTCAGGCCCTCTTCTGGTTCTGGGGGGCAGGCTGAGCTTGTGCTTAATTCTTCTTCCTGATGGGAAAATAGAGTGACCTGTGCCTGTCCCAACACCTAGAGCTAGTCTCTCATTGGTTCCCCCTCTTCCCCTTCATCCTCAGGACAAATTGCAACCTGTACGGAACAGGAGGTTAAAGGTGCTGATTCTCCAAGGAGGGAGATGGCTAGTAAATCGGCTGGAATGGCGAACCCGAGCAAAGGAGATGAGAAATGAGGTGCGTTTTAGAAACCTTTCCCGATCACACGGTGTACCATCTTCTGGGTTTCGCATGCCTGTTTTCGACGTAGGAAGTTGCCCTTGAACCTGGAGATTTGGGACCCATGGGATGGGTACCATGCAGTATTACTTGAAAGGGTCTGCGTTGGCTCACCCAACCTCACCGAACCTCTCAGCCCCAAGAGTGTCCACCCTTATGTCTCAATCAGCTGTGGGTCTAGATATGGTCAATCCAGGTTGCATCACAGCCCCTGAACGAATTTTGTAAGAATTTCTCTCTCTTTCACTGTCTTTGTTTCACGGGTTTTGAAAAGTAATTTATTTTTATAATGGGGTTTAGCTGCTTTTCACGGCTGTGTTTATGCCGCTTTACACCCCCTTGACTCACTTACAGAGAGATATCAATACATAGGTTTGAAGATTCTTACTAGTCAGATATATTCTTGTGCGGTGAGTAGGGGGTGATGAGTCCAGTTCACTGAAAAAGGAATAGGTCTTGTCTCTTACATATTGGGTTTATGGAACGGTATCGGAGCTAATTTGAAACCCTTGTTTTATGCGTCACCCCACCTCACCTTTCCCGTTCAGCAGCCATAGTGTGTTTCCTAAACGTGGGACTCTGTTCTGTTTTGCAATTCAGTTCAAGTGTAGCGGTTTTTACATTCCCTCTAGAAGTGATATCTTATCATAAGTGTCTTTTTCTGTGTGACTTATTTCACTTAGAATCGTCGTACCTAAATCCACTCATCGTGCTGCTACTAGCCTTATGACGTTGATTTCATGGCTGAGTGATATTCCATTGTACATGAGGACCACAACTTCTTTATCCATTTTTCTCTTTCCTAGGATATTTAAGGTGTAATGAAGTGGGGGTTCTTGTCCACAGAGCAGCCATAAACTTTGGGGTGCCTGTGTCTTGCTGATTTTTAGTTTTCCCAATTTATACGCCCATGAGTGGAAGTGCCCTATGCTCTCCAAGCTGTGTTTTTAGATGTTTCAGAACACACCGTACACTTCTCCGGAGTGCCTGTTGGCAATTTACATCCCACCCATCAGCGTAGCAAGGCTCCCATTTCTCCATGGCCGGTCCTGCATTTCTGGTTTGGACACTTTTTTCCCCATGGCCCTTTTGCCCGCTTGGAAGCGAGACTTCTTTGGAGCGCTGATTGGCCTTTCCAGGTTGCTTGGTTGGCCAAAAAGGGCGTATGCGTTTTTTCCTGAATATATTCAGGAAAAAACGCATACGCCCTTTTTGGCCAAGGGCATCATTGTCCACGTTTTGCCGCTTTTCATGTGCTTTCAAGGCGATTCGAATCTACCTCCTGAAATCTGTTTCCTGCAATTCTGCCTTGCTTTCAAAGCCTCTTCGTTGCCTTCCCTTAATATATTTGTGGACGAGAGGTATCATTTAAAACTCTGCAGGTTTGTGAATTGCAGTGCCCCTGAGCTCCATTTTTCAACTCGCTTTTTTGGGAGCTGGCCGCAAAAGCGCAGGATTGCTTCAGGCCCTCTTTTGGTTCTGGGGGGCAGGCTGAGCTTGTGCTTAATTCTTCTTCCTGATGGGAAAATAGAGTGACCTGTGCCTGTCCCAACACCTAGAGCTAGTCTCTCATTGGTTCCCCCTCTTCCCCTTCATCCTCAGGACAAATTGCAACCTGTACGGAACAGGAGGTTAAAGGTGCTGATTCTCCAAGGAGGGAGATGGCTAGTAAATCGGCTGGAATGGCGAACCCCAGCAAAGGAGATGAGAAATGAGGTACGTTTTAGAAACCTTTCCCGATCACACGGTGTACCATCTTCTGGGTTTCTCATGCCTGTTTTCGACGTAGGAAGATGCCCTTGAACCTGGAGATTTGGGACCCATGGGATGGGTACCATGCAGTATTACTTGAAAGGGTCTGCGTTGGCTCACCCAACCTCACCAAACCTCTCAGCCCCAAGAGTGTCCACCCTTATGTCTCAATCAGCTGTGGGTCTAGATATGGTCAATCCAGGTTGCATCACAGCCCCTGAACGAATTTTGTAAGAATTTCTCTCTCTTTCACTGTCTTTGTTTCACGGGTTTTGAAAAGTAATTTATTTTTATAATGGGGTTTAGCTGCTTTTCACGGCTGTGTTTATGCCGCTTTACACCCCCTTGACTCACTTACAGAGAGATATCAATACATAGGTTTGAAGATTCTTACTAGTCAGATATATTCTTGTGTGGTGAATAGGGGGTGTTGAGTCCAGTTCACTGAAAAAGGAATAGGTCTTGTCTCTTACATATTGGGTTTATGGAACGGTATCTGAGCTAATTTGAAACCCTTGTTTTATGCATCACCCCACCTCACCTTTCCCGTTCAGCAGCCATAGTGTGTTTCCTAAACGTGGGACTCTGTTCTGTTTTGCAATTCAGTTCAAGGGTAGCGGTTTTTACATTCCCTCTAGAAGTGATATCTTATGATAAGTGTCTTTTTCTGTGTGACTTATTTCACTTAGAATCGTCGTACCTAAATCCACTCATCGTGCTGCTACTAGCCTTATGACGTTGATTTCATGGCTGAGTGATATTCCATTGTACATGAGGACCACAACTTCTTTATCCATTTTTCTCTTTCCTAGGATATTTAAGGTGTAATGAAGTGGGGGTTCTTGTCCACAGAGCAGCCCTAAACTTTGGGGTGCCTGTGTCTTGCTGATTTTTAGTTTTCCCAATTTATACGCCCATGAGTGGAAGTGCCCTATGCTCTCCAAGCTGTGTTTTTTAGATGTTTCAGAACACACCGTACACTTCTCCAGAGTGGCTGTTGGCAATTTACATCCCACCCATCAGCGTAGCAAGGCTCCCATTTCTCCATGGCCGGTCCTGCATTTCTGGTTTGGACACTTTTTTCCGCATGGCCCTTTTGCCCGCTGGGAAGCGAGACTTCTTTGGAGCGCTGATTGGCCTTTCCAGGTTGCTTGGTTGGCCAAAAAGGGCGTATGCGTTTTTTCCTGAATATATTCAGGAAAAAACGCATACGCCCTTTTTGGCCAAGGGCATCATTGTCCACGTTTTGCCGCTTTTCATGTGCTTTCAAGGCGATTCGAATCTACCTCCTGAAATCTGTTTCCTGCAATTCTGCCTTGCTTTCAAAGCCTCTTCGTTGCCTTCCCTTAATATATTTGTGGACGAGAGGTATCATTTAAAACTCTGCAGGTTTGCGAATTGCAGTGCCCCTGAGCTCCATTTTTCAACTCACTTTTTTGGGAGCTGGCCACCAAAGCGCAGGATTGCTTCAGGCCCTCTTCTGGTTCTGGGGGGCAGGCTGAGCTTGTGCTTAATTCTTCTTCCTGATGGGAAAATAGAGTGACCTGTGCCTGTCCCAACACCTAGAGCTAGTCTCTCATTGGTTCCCCCTCTTCCCGTTCATTCTCAGGACAAATTGCAACCTGTACGGAAAAGGAGGTTAAAGGTGCTGATTCTCCAAGGAGGGAGATGGCTAGCAAATCGGCTGGAATGGCGAACCCGAGCAAAGGAGATGAGAAATGAGGTGCGTTTTAGAAACCTTTCCCGATCACACGGTGTACCATCATCTGGGTTTCTCATGCCTGTTTTCGACGTAGGAAGATGCCCTTGAACCTGGAGATTTGGGACCCATGGGATGGGTACCATGCAGTATTACTTGAAAGGGTCTGCGTTGGCTCACCCAACCTCACCGAACCTCTCAGCCCCAAGAGTGTCCACCCTTATGTCTCAATCAGCTGTGGGTCTAGATATGGTCAATCCAGGTTGCATCACAGCCCCTGAACGAATTTTGTAAGAATTTCTCTCTCTTTCACTGTCTTTGTTTCACGGGTTTTGAAAAGTAATTTATTTTTATAATGGGGTTTAGCTGCTTTTCACGGCTGTGTTTATGCCGCTTTACACCCCCTTGACTCACTTACAGAGAGATATCAATACATAGGTTTGAAGATTCTTACTAGTCAGATATATTCTTGTGCGGTGAATAGGGGGTGTTGAGTCCAGTTCACTGAAAAAGGAATAGGTCTTGTCTCTTACATATTGGGTTTATGGAACGGTATCGGAGCTAATTTGAAACCCTTGTTTTATGCATCACCCCACCTCACCTTTCCCGTTCAGCAGCCATAGTGTGTTTCCTAAACGTGGGACTCTGTTCTGTTTTGCAATTCAGTTCAAGGGTAGCGGTTTTTACATTCCCTCTAGAAGTGATATCTTATGATAAGTGTCTTTTTCTGTGTGACTTATTTCACTTAGAATCGTCGTACCTAAATCCACTCATCGTGCTGCTACTAGCCTTATGACGTTGATTTCATGGCTGAGTGATATTCCATTGTACATGAGGACCACAACTTCTTTATCCATTTTTCTCTTTCCTAGGATATTTAAGGTGTAATGAAGTGGGGGTTCTTGTCCACAGAGCAGCCCTAAACTTTGGGGTGCCTGTGTCTTGCTGATTTTTAGTTTTCCCAATTTATACGCCCATGAGTGGAAGTGCCCTATGCTCTCCAAGCTGTGTTTTTAGATGTTTCAGAACACACCGTACACTTCTCCGGAGTGCCTGTTGGCAATTTACATCCCACCCATCAGCATAGCAAGGCTCCCATTTCTCCATGGCCGGTCCTGCATTTCTGGTTTGGACACTTTTTTCCCCATGGCCCTTTTGCCCGCTGGGAAGCGAGACTTCTTTGGAGCGCTGATTGGCCTTTCCAGGTTGCTTGGTTGGCCAAAAAGGGCGTATGCGTTTTTTCCTGAATATATTCAGGAAAAAACGCATACGCCCTTTTTGGCCAAGGGCATCATTGTCCACGTTTTGCCGCTTTTCATGTGCTTTCAAGGCGATTCGAATCTACCTCCTGAAATCTGTTTCCTGCAATTCTGCCTTGCTTTCAAAGCCTCTTCGTTGCCTTCCCTTAATATATTTGTGGACGAGAGGTATCATTTAAAACTCTGCAGGTTTGTGAATTGCAGTGCCCCTGAGCTCCATTTTTCAACTCGCTTTTTTGGGAGCTGGCCGCCAAAGCGCAGGATTGCTTCAGGCCCTCTTCTGGTTCTGGGGGGCAGGCTGAGCTTGTGCTTAATTCTTCTTCCTGATGGGAAAATAGAGTGACCTGTGCCTGTCCCAACACCTAGAGCTAGTCTCTCATTGGTTCCCCCTCTTCCCCTTCATCCTCAGGACAAATTGCAACCTGTACGGAACAGGAGGTTAAAGGTGCTGATTCTCCAAGGAGGGAGATGGCTAGTAAATCGGCTGGAATGGCGAACCCGAGCAAAGGAGATGAGAAATGAGGTGCGTTTTAGAAACCTTTCCCGATCACACGGTGTACCATCTTCTGGGTTTCGCATGCCTGTTTTCGACGTAGGAAGTTGCCCTTGAACCTGGAGATTTGGGACCCATGGGATGGGTACCATGCAGTATTACTTGAAAGGGTCTGCGTTGGCTCACCCAACCTCACCGAACCTCTCAGCCCCAAGAGTGTCCACCCTTATGTCTCAATCAGCTGTGGGTCTAGATATGGTCAATCCAGGTTGCATCACAGCCCCTGAACGAATTTTGTAAGAATTTCTCTCTCTTTCACTGTCTTTGTTTCACGGGTTTTGAAAAGTAATTTATTTTTATAATGGGGTTTAGCTGCTTTTCACGGCTGTGTTTATGCCGCTTTACACCCCCTTGACTCACTTACAGAGAGATATCAATACAAAGGTTTGAAGATTCTTACTAGTCAGATATATTCTTGTGCGGTGAGTAGGGGGTGATGAGTCCAGTTCACTGAAAAAGGAATAGGTCTTGTCTCTTACATATTGGGTTTATGGAACGGTATCGGAGCTAATTTGAAACCCTTGTTTTATGCGTCACCCCACCTCACCTTTCCCGTTCAGCAGCCATAGTGTGTTTCCTAAACGTGGGACTCTGTTCTGTTTTGCAATTCAGTTCAAGTGTAGCGGTTTTTACATTCCCTCTAGAAGTGATATCTTATCATAAGTGTCTTTTTCTGTGTGACTTATTTCACTTAGAATCGTCGTACCTAAATCCACTCATCGTGCTGCTACTAGCCTTATGACGTTGATTTCATGGCTGAGTGATATTCCATTGTACATGAGGACCACAACTTCTTTATCCATTTTTCTCTTTCCTAGGATATTTAAGGTGTAATGAAGTGGGGGTTCTTGTCCACAGAGCAGCCATAAACTTTGGGGTGCCTGTGTCTTGCTGATTTTTAGTTTTCCCAATTTATACGCCCATGAGTGGAAGTGCCCTATGCTCTCCAAGCTGTGTTTTTAGATGTTTCAGAACACACCGTACACTTCTCCGGAGTGCCTGTTGGCAATTTACATCCCACCCATCAGCGTAGCAAGGCTCCCATTTCTCCATGGCCGGTCCTGCATTTCTGGTTTGGACACTTTTTTCCCCATGGCCCTTTTGCCCGCTTGGAAGCGAGACTTCTTTGGAGCGCTGATTGGCCTTTCCAGGTTGCTTGGTTGGCCAAAAAGGGCGTATGCGTTTTTTTCCTGAATATATTCAGGAAAAAACGCATACGCCCTTTTTGGCCAAGGGCATCATTGTCCACGTTTTGCCGCTTTTCATGTGCTTTCAAGGCGATTCGAATCTACCTCCTGAAATCTGTTTCCTGCAATTCTGCCTTGCTTTCAAAGCCTCTTCGTTGCCTTCCCTTAATATATTTGTGGACGAGAGGTATCATTTAAAACTCTGCAGGTTTGTGAATTGCAGTGCCCCTGAGCTCCATTTTTCAACTCGCTTTTTTGGGAGCTGGCCGCAAAAGCGCAGGATTGCTTCAGGCCCTCTTTTGGTTCTGGGGGGCAGGCTGAGCTTGTGCTTAATTCTTCTTCCTGATGGGAAAATAGAGTGACCTGTGCCTGTCCCAACACCTAGAGCTAGTCTCTCATTGGTTCCCCCTCTTCCCCTTCATCCTCAGGACAAATTGCAACCTGTACGGAACAGGAGGTTAAAGGTGCTGATTCTCCAAGGAGGGAGATGGCTAGTAAATCGGCTGGAATGGCGAACCCCAGCAAAGGAGATGAGAAATGAGGTACGTTTTAGAAACCTTTCCCGATCACACGGTGTACCATCTTCTGGGTTTCTCATGCCTGTTTTCGACGTAGGAAGATGCCCTTGAACCTGGAGATTTGGGACCCATGGGATGGGTACCATGCAGTATTACTTGAAAGGGTCTGCGTTGGCTCACCCAACCTCACCAAACCTCTCAGCCCCAAGAGTGTCCACCCTTATGTCTCAATCAGCTGTGGGTCTAGATATGGTCAATCCAGGTTGCATCACAGCCCCTGAACGAATTTTGTAAGAATTTCTCTCTCTTTCACTGTCTTTGTTTCACGGGTTTTGAAAAGTAATTTATTTTTATAATGGGGTTTAGCTGCTTTTCACGGCTGTGTTTATGCCGCTTTACACCCCCTTGACTCACTTACAGAGAGATATCAATACATAGGTTTGAAGATTCTTACTAGTCAGATATATTCTTGTGTGGTGAATAGGGGGTGTTGAGTCCAGTTCACTGAAAAAGGAATAGGTCTTGTCTCTTACATATTGGGTTTATGGAACGGTATCTGAGCTAATTTGAAACCCTTGTTTTATGCATCACCCCACCTCACCTTTCCCGTTCAGCAGCCATAGTGTGTTTCCTAAACGTGGGACTCTGTTCTGTTTTGCAATTCAGTTCAAGGGTAGCGGTTTTTACATTCCCTCTAGAAGTGATATCTTATGATAAGTGTCTTTTTCTGTGTGACTTATTTCACTTAGAATCGTCGTACCTAAATCCACTCATCGTGCTGCTACTAGCCTTATGACGTTGATTTCATGGCTGAGTGATATTCCATTGTACATGAGGACCACAACTTCTTTATCCATTTTTCTCTTTCCTAGGATATTTAAGGTGTAATGAAGTGGGGGTTCTTGTCCACAGAGCAGCCCC